>NW_024609838.1:3836043-3992544 GCF_016920785.2 Ixodes scapularis | reverse complement strand
GATTGAGTCACGTCGAAGAGAAGTTTGTGGACGTTAGGGTTCGTTTATTTAGCAATGATTTGTTCTTGAAATATTTTCATGCCTGATGCACGGTTTCCAAGTATAGAACAAATTACGTTCCAATAAATAAAACGCATGGAAGAAGGCAAAAAAAAAAACAACAATAACACCAACGTGAAACAAAACCGCGACAAGAAAAACTATTGCATATCTACTAAAATGAATAGCTTAATACGGAATCAAAGTAAAACAGAATAAACAACACATAATAGGTTTGGTTTACACAAAGGTTAACATCGTAACCGTGGGGTCGTTTCCACACCGTTCAGGACGAGGATATCTCGTCTGCTTTTTCCGGTTCACGCCTCACTCAACCGTTCTGGACGAACCAGGCACGCTCATGGCTAAGTTTGCGTCTGTACCAACAAATAAAAGCACTGAACTTTTTTTTTTTTTAATTTTTCTCCTATTTTGTTTGTGGCTAGACATTTGATTTTGAAGGCAATGAATTGTATTTTTTGAAGACAGCAGTTAAGCAGCTGAGGGTCAAAAATTACCCCCCAAAAAACTTAGAACGGTTAAGGGGTTAAAGAATACAACTCCGATTATCTATACCAGGGGTGGCCAAGCTGCGGCTCACCGCGTGTTGAAGTGAGGCTCGCAGCTCCCCCCCCCCCCCCCCCCCCCCCCCGCACTTCCCAAAAAGAGACATGGAACGCGTTTTAAATCGAAAGACGGGTTGCAATTCGGTAGTCTTGTGCTCCTGTTACCTTACGTACAGTTGGACTGATTTTGACTAGGATAGATTAAAAGTGGTTCGAGTTTCGTTTATTGCTCTGGACAAAAGTCCCCTCCCCCCTCCCCCGCGGCTCTTGGAAGTTTTGTGGTTTTGTTTGCGGCTCTTGGGCTGGGTCAGCCTGGCCACCCTTGATCTATAGTATTAAAAGTTCTTAATTCTGCCACAAAAGCGGGCTAGTAATGTCTAACGGCAAGCTAGTTGATTCGCGTATGATTCAAATGAAAAAGCAATATTTTAAGAAAAAAAAATGGTTTAATCTGTTAGCTGGTGACACTACAGTACGGTCTCGTCATGTTCGTTTCGCGTGTGTCTATTGAGTAGTTGGACTGAGTGTAGACAGACTAGGCAGGTTGATCCAGCTTGGTAAAGTATGTAATACACGTTACTGTAGGTAAAGTAATGTGCGACACGGCTATAACATTCAGTTAGGCCAGCTTATTCCCAAGCTAGGCCATGTTAATCAAGGTTAGCTTTAGAGAGGATAGATTAGGCTATAGGTTAGGTCAAGTTATGTTAGGCTAAGTTAGGTTAGGTTAGGTTAGGTTAGGTTAAGTTAGGCTAGACTAGATAGGTTAGGTTTAGCTAGGCTGGGTTCGGTTAGGTTAGGTTAGGCTACGTTAGGTTAGGTTAGGTTAGGTTCGGCTAGGTATCACGCTGCACCATTAAAACAAGGCGTATACAGCCATGACGAGCGCGTGGACAGCTGTCTCTCACCGATTCTTTTATTCCTCTTATACCCCGAAACAAGAAAGAAACCTTGACCGGGCCAATTCCGATTTAAGGCCCGGAGGCTCCACGCTAGAAGCTCGGGAAGCCCACTCCATCCAAAAGCGGTGAGGTCCTCCAAGACGTCAGGCCCCGCACCGAACACTCGAACAACCAAAATGCCGGTCCAGCACCCCCCCCCCCCCCCTTCTTGGCGTCCAAGGGGTGACGGTGCGGCATCGATGGTGCATGAAATTGGAATCCCTAAATCCCCCATGGGGAACGTCGAGCGCCCCCACTCGTGAATGACAACAGAACGCGCGGAGGACGGGGTTGGGGCGCTCGGGGTGGGGGCAGGGGTCCGCACACCTCGTCGTCGGTTGTCGCGCTCTTATGGGACTCCGGGGAATTTGGGGGAGGGGGGGGGGGGGGGGGGGTCCGCCCGAGGATCGACGGGAGGAGCCGCCAGAGCAGACAGAAACCGTCTCCGTGTGCCTAGCGAAGGGCCATCGTGTCGCTTGCAAAATAATAATAATAAAAAAGCCTAATACTTAGTTGTTTTGCGCTTATTTTAGGTTTTTCCTCGAGCTTATACTGTGTTGTCTTCCTTCTAAAATTGACGGCTGTGGGCCACGTCTGCAGTATATTAGAGGTTGTGAGCCGGGAACGACGTCGGTTTCCCCTATAATACGAGCTCCGCTATAAAATAACGCGCTTTCAGATTCTATTGAGAGCAGCCATAGGTACAGCAGGAGAGAGGTTAAGAAACCGCTACATGCCCCGCCTCCGTCACGAGCTCATAGCGTTTCGTTGGCTTTTGCTGCGGGCGCGACCGAGTGCTATTAAAGGCAGCTGGCTCGCGCTCGGGGCCGAATCTACTGGCTTATTCTAGAACTTTTAGCAAACCGTTACCGTGTTCATCGTGTACCATACTACCTGGAGCCTTTGAAGCGTGCTTTATAGCGTGCGCCCCGCGGTCGAGGTATCGCCTGGTCGCGCGCTCAAAAGCATGCTTCATAGGCTTCGGAAGTGAGATGCGCGGAACACGGTTGTCAGGAACACGGTGTCAGTTTGCTGAATGTTCCTATTCACCTGCCGCCGACTATAAAAACTTGTAAAGTTTTTTGTACATTTTTTTTAATAATGAAGTGAAATTTAAGATATCCGGAAATTCGGAACTACTCCATCAGAGTCCCGTAATTCAAATAAATAAATAAAAACATTTAAGCGCATGGGTGTTGGAAGTTTTCTCTATTAGAGAGTGTTAGAATAGGGAGCCCAAATCGCTTCGGGTTCCCCGAACAGCTTGGGGCACTACGCTGCGCTTGCGCAGAACTTCTGCCTGCGACGCTCCAAGGAGCTCGGGGGACATATTCTCGTTTTCACCTCAAAAAAAAAAAAAAAAAAAAAAAGTTTTGCCCATTGTTTGTTTGTTGTGTGAAGTAGTTTTTACAAGAATTGGTTGTCGGGGGAAGAGGCGATGCTTTTGAAACGTGTACGTCTTGATAAAGTAACGCATATCTCATTTAAACTGCGCCTACATACATCAGTTCTCTACATAAAGGGGGAAATTAGTAAATGCTCCCAGAGGCGCAAGTACTTCTTTTTTTTTTTTTGCCATGGTTTTAGAGGTGAAAAAGACTATGAGCGCTGGGGCTCTCTGTTTTAAAACTGTATATTAATGAGATCATATGGAGTTACGAATGCGTACACTTTTCTGCTCTAGCTGATACCGTATTGAAAAACTAAATCCTACCAAGAGCGTCACGTTTTGTGTATGTGTGTGTGTTTTTTTTTTCGGATGGAGACTTATTGCACGCTACCAGTTCCCAGTTTTGACGACGCCGCCAGGCACAGCGCGAAGCTGACCCGTCCCTAGGCCGGACATAAGGACATACGAAGAGGGGCTCCGGCAAGTGTCCGGGTCGGTTCCGCTTCCGAGCCGAGGGGCGGTGGTTCTAACCCGATTACGGAAGAGCGGCGCGTCATTGCCGAGGCCCTCCGTTCGTCCCACCAGCTCACGGGGGGCGCCCTTAACCCAATTAGGCCTAGTGGCCCCCGGCGGCTTCGTCGAAGGACCCCGTCTCGTCGTCAAGACGGCGGACATTAAGAGGGAGACGTGGGACGTCGGGAGGGTTTCGGCCGCGGTCGTCAAAAGGACGCTAGGGACCCAATCCCGAGTTCAACGAGACCTCAATCTAAGGTCGAGGAGTCGGTATATTCACGAGACGCCATTGTTCGTCGCGGTGTGTATACCGCGTGTTATCGGAGCGAGCGCACCCTTCTCGTCTGCTAAGGTTGACAACCTTGGTCAACACTATGGAGGCTATTCTAACTAGAATAGCTCCATACTGCTTTTGTTTTCGTGTATTAATACTAGTGTTAATACACGAAACGTTTAAACACGAAATGTACATACCAAACCCGAAAGCTGACATTTAAATACCTTCAAACTAGTGATAACACCGAGCAGACTGGTTGAGTGAAGAAGAAAAACGTGGGAGTTAAGAATGAAAAAAAGAAGAAATCTCAGCTTTAACAATGTACAGGTCACAAAAACAGGACATAAAAATTAAAATCTGTTTGAAAGTTCACGGGACAGTTGTTTTGCTATTTAGGCACGAACGGGAACGGTCAGGACAGTGGCGTATATAAGGTTACATTTCAAGACACAGATACATACGTACCATATGCCATAGTGATATAGCGAGACGCTAGAATACTTGGTATTGAAGTGCACTGGAGCTTCTACACGACGGTAATAAACGGTGACGGTGACAAGTGGTGATGAGTCCCGAAAATGTGCATAGGACGCTAAACACCCCTGTCGGAGACGTGTTCTTGCATAGCCTCCTCTACACTCACAAGGCCTGGCAGTTGGACGACGGAGCCGTAGAGTGCCCGGTCGCAGATTTGGAGCGCGAGGATCTGGTAGCACGGAGCATTTCTCGGGGAACACGGACGTCAGCGCACCGTTTTTGCAGCGCCAAGGACCCGAAACGCACTTGTTCGCTCGGAAGAAATGTGTTTCCGCATCTCGCCGCAGCGGGGCGCCAGTCACGTGGCTCCCCTCTCATCCGTTGCCTGCTGCTCCGCCTTTTCCATTTCGGCGGCCGCTTCTCGTGGCGATCTGCCAGGCTTTGTCAGTATACAGGAGGCTATGGTTCTAGTTGAAACAGTCAGCAGATACTCGTGCTTGATTGATAACGATAATAGACCCTTTTCAAAAGTGAGCGCCATTTCCCGTCCGTCATTGCTCGATCACGTTATCCGAGCACGTATTGGGCACGAGGCCTGCGTCATAGTTTGGCGAGGGCTCGTATCCAATCACGTGCTTCGTGTCCATGAATGGATGAATGGATGTTGATGGCTATACCCTTTGTAAAAGCGGTAGCATGCGCCACCTAACCTAGGTCTAAAAAGACGAACCACTGATATTCGGACCCAAAAATGGTGACTATGAATGTTGCTCGATGTACCTTAGAAAAAAGAGGTGTATTGCATCTGTTGTGCTTCATCGCGTTTGCCGTGCTCGAGGAGCCGACTTTATGCATTATTATAAAGCCGGGGTCCCGCAGCTTATACATCGTACAAGAGACAGTCTGCAAACGAATTCGAAGGCAAGTCACCACGAGATCCGCGCTTCGAATGCCGCATGGCAACAAGTTCAATGAGAAACTTGGCACGTGGCACTTGAACCACGGTTACTGATGCCTGCAGACTGTCTTTCGTATGATGTGGTAGAGCAGTGTGGCCACGGCTTTGCGCAACCAAAGCGTCTGTACAGAAGTCTGTTTGTGTTCAGCGACGACCGTAACGCCAGCTTAAAACTAGAAATAAAAAAAAGCCAAAAGAAAAACTTGCAAAAAGGCGGCATTCGTGGTGCGAGTGTTCCCGTCATCTACGGTGTTTTTCGGTGACCTGTCTTGGAGATCATCGTCGACGCCCACCGGACAGCCTAAACCCAAAGTGCAGGTTGATATCCCCGAAACAAAAATGTTCTCACGTGACTTCAACCAGATTAAAAAAAAAAAAAGAGAAGAACAAAGGGGAAGGGGGCAGTGAGTAGCTAAAAATGACGGCTATCATTTCGATTCGGCGAGCAAGGCTCCGACTTTCAGCTTGTTTGCTCCTTGCAAGCAACAACAAACCTAAACCGAATAAAAAACCTTTATTTTTATCGTTACTCGCTTACAACCAGTCACCCTCACGCGAGTGTAATATATGTGTTTTTTTCTTGCCCCCCCCCCCCCCCCCCCCCCCGCATCTTTTTTCCCCCAAGCTTTTGTTTCTACTTCGCGTTGCTGTGGGGCGCGTCTGTCGGCACAGTGTTTTGGGCACAAAACGCTCCCGACTCCAAATCATGGGGAGTCTGGCTCTTCTTTTCACCCGGTGATTTTGACCTCCAATCGAAGCTTAGAAACCCCCAAAATATATAATAAAGATAAAAGCAGACGATAAAGCCGTTAGCCCCGGTCTTCAACCCTCACTTGGCTCTCTGTCTCTCTTCTTTATTTTTTGTATCTATCCCCGTTTTTTGTGGGTTTTTTTTTCTAGTAGAGAGCCGGAAAGACAAAAAGATATAAACGACGTAAATAAAATGTAAAGGTCCTAGTCTTGAAAGAGAGGACCGTTGAGGAGAGTTCCTTACCGAAAACAAACGACCGGTGTAGATGAGACCAGAGAAAGACAAAGAGGTCCCAGAATGGTGGACTTTTTTTTTTTTTTTCTGTCTCTTTTTTTTTTTAATGTGTACTTTGGCGGCCTGGTCGCTGTAATTGGGTACACGATGTTCTCAGACCCGTTTCTAGGGGTGTCGAAAACGGAAGCCTCAGCGAATCATGCCATCCCCCCCCCCCCTTTTTCCTTTTATTTAAACCGAAACTGGGGAAACGGTATTCCAGCCGTACTGATCGCTTTTTTTTTTATCTTCTTTTCTGTCGAGTTGTTACCGTTAGTTTTATTGAACCTTTCAGTGCGTCTATAATTCTCGAGTAATGCGGAGATTTCGCTATGAGGTATTAAGAACTGGGATGCCACAAGCTCTGCCGAGAGTGTGGTACGTCAGCAGATTGCCTCTATAATATGGAAACCTAAACGTTAACGTTTTTTTTTTGCTGTACAACTTAACTGAAAACATCTCTGTACACGAACAAGTTCGTACATATAAAAAAATAAGACAAGGACAAGGGGTAGAACCAAATACAAATAGCGCCGTACACGAAGATGAGTGGAATAACTTCACATATACAACGCTTTTCTGCAATGTTCTTTTTGTGTTTGTGTGAACGAAAATTTATTTGTTTTTTTTTATCCACGGTTTTATTTGTTTACAATGAATTAAATTTCGGCTAAAACACCATAATTCACATGCAGTCTTTTCTTTTCTTTTAAAAAATTTTGGGCATTGCAAACGCACCTATTAGATTGCGAGATTCACAAAAACTCAATCGCAGGATGAGCTTTCGTACTCAGTGCACGCACACGGATGCCCCTAGGGGCTTGGGGCGCCCCCTAATCTTCCGTTAGCGCGTGCATGCGTTTCGACCTCCGAAATTTCATCACACCGCCTCCTTCGTTCGGCCCCTTCAAAGTCGCTGCAACGCTAAGCTTCTTTAGGCTCTATAATCGCAACCGTCATTTCCCGAGGGCTGAGAGGTTGAGGGGAGGCATAGGTGCAGGTACCATTCGACGTGTGGTTGTCGACCGAGGCACCGGCTTAACCCAAACTAACACACACACAAATAATAATAGGAACAGCATAATTTGAGTTTTTTTTTTCTCAAAGATTTCGATTGCTTTAGAGAGGAAAATATTTTTTTTTATTTAGGCAAAAAAGGTGGAATTGTAACGAGGGGGATGAAAAAATAAAAAAGAAAGACGCTGCCACTTTGGTGGCTTGACGCATTTCAACGCCCCTGAAACTTGGTCCAAGCGTTACGACCATAACACATTTGTGTACACCCGCGAGCGATATGAAGGTGAACAGCCCTCTTCTTGCTTTTGACACTCCTGTAAGTTTTGGAACAAGCTCTGTTCCAGAAGAGGGCTACAACGCAAAGTTTAGACCCCCAAACTACGTGCCATTCGAGACGTTGAGAGTTAACATACCTTTAGGGAGCCGTAAAAGAGGCAAGAAACGAGGTAAGGTGTTCACCCTAATTTTGCCGGCGGGTGCACTCAAACCTATTTTACAGACACGGGCACACCGACACATATATTATTTTATGCATGTATTAATCATTTCCCCCATGTTGGCAAAATACGGTTAGATACAATGTTTTCTTGTGAAAGTGAAGATGAAACTAATAAAAAACATAGGACGCTGTCATTTTTTTTTTGTAGGCTTGACGCGCGAAGTATGCTATGCGTGAAGTGATTCATCTAGTCTGAATTGAAACCGTTGGCAACAACAGGATCGTTCATGGTATGCATTGCTTTCTCACCTCTAAAACAACAACAAAAAAAGAAACCATCGGCAGTGCATTGTTAAACTTTTTTATAACTTGTACGTCATTGTCCGTACAGCTGAACAATTACTGATTTTAGGTTACCGAGGAAAATAACTTTCTTCTTTTTTTTTGGGGGGGGGGGGGGGGGGGGGACGGTGACACGATATTTTTTTTTTTTTTGCAGCACAGTTTGTTTACAGAGTAATTTTTTGAAGCTAAATTCGGTCACCCTAGGATTGGAAAAGACAAAGTCCTGCAAACGTGTAGGTGTTCAGGAGGAGGCATCCTAATAGCTAACATTCCCTAAGGAGTCACTTCACCAATGAATTGCATACTTCTAATAAATATTTAAGAAAATTGTTTCCTCCAGTGTGGGTTATTAATTTGGGTATGGTTCTATTTTAACACGTCAGAGAACATTTATCAAGCTTCGTTTGCTCACTTATTTTGTGTGAGTTTTAGGTTTTGTTTTGTTTTTCTTGCGGAGATAGTATCGGTTTCGAAACACGTCTCGGAGTACACGCTGTTGCCAGACGTACAAGAACCGCATCGCAAAATATGTCTTATTTTTAGGTAGGAAAAAAAAAAGAAAACGAAAGTCGAGGTTCAAATTTCATAGGTGTGTTGGAGTTCAGTTCGCGACACAACTCGTGCGAACTTTACGTGTACAGCAACGGAGTGAGGCTTCGCGCGGAACAGCGACGCCGACTCCGAAGTCGTACACGGGACGAGGCGTCGGGTGTAGGGGTGCAACGAGAGCAAGACGCACTTTCCGTGTTCCTTTGGGAAGCACTCAGGGCGGGCACCGTGTTCGTTCCTTGCGGTAGACTGTGCGGGAGGCGCCGTAGAGGTAGGAGGAAGAAGAGGGGGGGGGCACGGTGGAAAGGTTGCAATGGAGGCAGTCTCTTCTTTTTCTTATTTCCCGCCCTTGCTCCCCCCTCCCTCCTCTATCTCTCCCCCCCCCCCCCCCCCCCCCGCTTTTACAGGGCCACGTGACACAGGTGTGTGAGTTCTCAGAGCCCCGAAAAGTGCTCCCGCTAATGTGTAGAGGCCTGTTCCAAAAACAAAGTTTCGCGAACTGTCGTAAAAAAAAAAGGAATCACGTGGTACGATCCGTAACAATATTACGACGTTAATAGTACGTACTTGAGTTAAAACGAATCGTGACTGTGCATGATATAGACGCACGGATATATCGTTAATATTCGACCACCCCGACCCTCTCAAAACAAACTACACAATGCCTCAAACCTTAACATCACTGTCGTCTCTATTTCTAAAAATGGCGGCCTCCAATTCGTTCCGTCTGCCACTGTCATCTTGTTTATTTACATTTTTTTTAGCATCGCACGAGCCCATATTTATGAAGTGCGCCTAGCCGTACCTTCCAAAATGGCCGCGTTCACTCCTCGCTGCTTGCAACGATTGTCATCGTCGCCTCATCCATCTAACGTATATATATATAGAGACAAACACACACACACATGTACCGCTTGTCGACGGCGCTTCTGTAAGACGCGCGAGAATTGAAAAGGAAGCTTCATAGAGTGCGCTAACGAACTCTTCCCGAAGGGTTCGGAATCAGAGCCACGGCACCGAAGCTGCCGACGCGCCGAGCCGAACGAAGCTCGGGCGAAAACTCAGGGTTGTAACCCGATTAGCGGAGCCGCCCGCGTGCCCCGCAGCCTCGCTAGTGCAAACCGTAAAGGAGAGAGAGGGAGAGAGAGGGGGGGGGGGGTTTCGTCCGAGGTCCGGACTCAAGATCAACACAGCGAAGATCGGGTTCAAACCCTCGGGGGTCTATATCAATGTCGGAGTCGTGGCGTTGGGGTTCGGTGCTGCGACAAAGTTCCCTGCCGCTTTCGGGCAGTTTTTACGTCACAGATCGCCGTCTCTGGTGCAAGGTTTGGACCTGGGTTTATTTTTTTTTTCGTTCTTTGTAGATCGAAGTTTGGAGTGGTCGCTTGATGAGAGTATAGGAGGGAAGTGTGCACATATCCACGACGGGGTAGGAGGATGTCCAGGTCGGGAAGTCTTAATGATGTCCAGTTTGGTCGTGTTTTCGACAAGCTTTATACGGATATATTTCTAGTTCGTTTGTTTTGGTTTGTTAGTGACGATTGTTGAAATAAATAGACGATTCTTTTGAAGGATGTAAATTTTATCTTTATTTTTTTTTTTTGTAATCAAAGTTCCTGCTGTGCTAAGGGCGTGTTTGGCGGAACCCTCGAATTGGGACTAAGCTTGAAGTTGATTTGGTGATAGCCGAGTCGGTGCAGGAAAATCGACAGAGCCAACTTGAGTGCTAGAGCTCAAAATGCGTATCTTGATCATAGGTTTCCCACTGCTTAGTTTATAAATTAGTTACAAACAATCGCTCTTGCTGTTGGATTTATGTTTTCATTACCGACAAGGTATCCTCAATTCGTCGAGTCGTCACTATTATGTAGAATAAAAACAATTTAGGAGCGGTAAAATATTCCAGCAATCATTGTTGTTTAAAATGACAAAGTACCCCTCGCTCACCAAGCAAGAATGTTTTGAAGGCACAACAGTAAATATGACACAATCAACCCTCTCCCAGAGATAACCCCCAAATGTTTGTTTTGTCCAGAAGACACTTTTTTGTTTTGTTGTATTCTGCTAAAATAAAATATTTAAGAAATAGTTCTAAAATCTTTTGCAATCTTAGGGCAATGCTCTATATTTCGAATCAGTCGCCTTATATTCCCGAGAATTTATTGTAGTTGCCGTCTCACTCTCAGCGGCATTCATGCTCGCGCGACTCACATGGCAGCACCTGTTTCGTTAAAAACTTTAAGCCCACTTTTGTTTCACAGCGTACAGTTTAGTTAATTGCGATTACTCATGTACGTTTGACACATTGGTAAAACACCATTCCTACGATGAACGTCGGAAGGTAGTTAGTTGGCCCCCACGTTTCAGTTTTTGGCCCGGTCTCTCCCGCATTAGGGAGAATAGGGAATACTCGGGGCCAATTAGGGTTATCCATCTCCGAATTTCCCGCTGCTTCTGCCTCCACACCCTTTTTTCGGAGCGAACAATGGAGGCTCACCCGTCGTCGCTCTCAAAACGGAACCCCGTCTCGCACTTTTTTGTTTTGGTTCCTTTCCTCGTAGATAGAGTAGGCCTCTCTTAACCTCCTCCTCTTCCTCCTCCCCCTTCTCCCCCGTAACACACAGAAAAAGGGGGACGAGAAATATGGCGCCCCATGAAAACGGAATTAGAATGCGAACTAAGCAAAAAAATACCCGAAGAGTTCCAAATGAATCGAACCAAAACGAAGAAATCACAAATGGGCGAAATCTCAAAGTTCCCCAATCGCTTAGTTACAATCTTGCGTCAGTTTCCTCAATTCCTTTTTTTTTTAAATTTGTATTATATTTCTCGCGCGTATTTCTGAGTTGGGGAGTGAGTATGAGCTGAGCCACTAAGTGTAGAAGCATCGTTGGCAACGACGGCAACGGTAGTCCCCCCGCTACCCTTACGCTTTTCTTTTTTGTAAAGACGTTTTTATATTATTTTACTTTTTTTGTTTTTTCTTCTACGCACTCCTTTTCCACTTCTTCATCAGCACTCCATTTATTTCAGCGAGCCCGGCTGTCGGCGCGCTATTTTGTTACGAGTGAGGCGCTTGCCTCCGCGTTCGCTCGTATGTAAGCCCTGTGTTCCGAAACGTCGTCGGCTAAGCAGGAAAAAAAAAAAAAAAAGGAGCTCGCGCTGACGTTGACGGCGCCCATTTGTCATGCGGCTTTTCTTCGTCAATGCTCGGCAAGGCGCCCCTGTTCAAACGTTTTGTTTGAAGGAGACTCACTCCGACCTATCTGGGAATGCTAGCGCGCGCGTGTAGCGTCCGCTGTTTTGCGCGCCTATTTCCGGAACGCTGACACACGGTCGAGTTAGGATGAAAGCGGCGTCGCCGCTTGTTGAGCGTCATCTCTTCTGCGTTACCTTCTTTCAAGCCGAGTCCCCAATGGTCGTATACGTCGTACAAAAGAGATACGCGGTGTTTTTCGAGGCAGACGCGCTGACAAAATTCCCCGCGTATTCGCCTCGACCACGTTCGGATCGTGTTTACTTCGTGCACGTGCATGCTCCGACATGTCTTCGGGAAGTGTTTTTGTATGACCAGGGGGACAAGACTTTTGCACAAGGAAGACGAGCCTCTGAGACAGCGTCTGTGGGCTTTCTTTTGCATGATTGTGCTAGCAGTTGACTGGCTTTACGCAACGCGTGAAAGTAGTCTAAGCTGGTAAGAACTTGAAAGTGGAAAAGAAATAAAAATAAACGAGGAGGAGTTTGGTTTTTTTTCTTCTAAGTGATGCTTCACTTAAAGGATGTGGCTGCGGGACTTAGCAACTGTTCTACGTGTTTCTCGGAGGCGTTTAGCTAAGTATAATGAAGATAATATGATACGAGGGACATTCACGAAGCACCTATTATCGTCGCGAAGGAATGGAGATTCAGCAATAAAACTCTTGTAGGCGTTTACCTTTTTTTCTTTTTATGTGTTTGTCACCCAGAGTCACGCACTTCTGCCAGCGAGGAACAACCTGTCGGAGACGATTGTTATGGAACTCATCGTGAGGATTGTTCAGGAATCGCTCCACTTGAGCAATCTCTTGATCGTCTTCCTCGAAATGCTTTCCGCGCAGTAGAGTCTTCATGAGAGGGAAGAGAAAGAATACACTAGGTGCGAGGTCGGGGGGATATCGGGGATGAGGTGAAATTTCGTAACCTAAAAAGGGTGCGTATGACAACGTTGCCTGCGCCGAGTGAGCCGGGGCATCGCCATGAAGCAGACGGGCACCTTTCTGCTTTGTTCCCCTCAATTTCGTTTTTTGTGCTGATTGTTTGTGTTTTAACAACGTTTCTCGTACTTGAACTTTGGTGCTTGGAACGCGTCTCTGACTGTGGTCTTTCGATTTCCGCCTGGTGACGTCATAGACGTGTCATGCTGTAGCGCCGGTCGCGATCCTGGCGGCGTCCCAACATCGGGGACGGATGTGGTGGACGACTGTTCTGCCGCGGGTTGCTCCCCAGTGTGGCAGCCCACGCAAGTTTCGGCAGCCAGAAGTTGGGACGCCGCGACGACAGCGACACTCGCGTTTGCTCGTGTTTTTCGCCAGCATTTCTACGACCAACCGTCAGGATCGCGACATCCGACATCCGATAACGTGTGAACGGTGATATGATTTGCTGAGAGGGGACCAGAATGTATGTGGCGGAAGCCTCCATTGGACGTTAAACCCATTCTGCTTGCCCAACCGTGGGACCAATATGTCGGTATATGAGCGCTGGTCAAGCGTGGCAATGGCTGTGCATTTCGGAAACTCTGGCTTCGGGTAACACTTTACACAACTTGCGCGATGGAGAAGAAATCAGAAAGTAAAATTTTGTCTTCCCCGTAATATTTGGGATTTACCTTCTAACTTCAATTCACCGCGCAATACCGCCTTCTTCTTTTCGCATTCGTTGAATGTATCTCGTTAATTTGATTGGCCAATTTTTCTTAGCCTGTATCGCCGTGTGTGCAACCAAATCAGCGGGAAAGGAAACATACAATAGTTAAAGAATCCTAACATTAAAGTTTCTTCAAAGGCACTACAATGAAATCAGGTAATTAATAAACTACGATTTTCCGAACTGTTCGGTTTGTTTTTGTTTCAATGGCTTAAAAATCGCTAAGACATTTGATATCTAAGATTCGGAACCGATTCTGAGAACTGCTCAAGTGACTGAAACTGATTTTTAACTTTGCGGCCTGCATCAATTTTTTGTCTATTGGAGTGAAGCCTAAATGCATATTTTAATTATGCGTAGACACATGCGCAGTGTTATAAAATAATCATAAGGATAAAACTAATAAACAAAATTGGGAGCAAAACCGTAAAACCAAACGCTATGAATGCCTGAGTTGGCTTCCCCACGCAGTGGGTGCATTAGAGGTGTAGCCAGCTTCTCAGGGGGAAGCGCTGTTTCCTTGCTGATGCTCTGAAGCCGCTCTGATGCTTTGATGCTCTGAAGCCGAATCTCAAGAAGCACTTCTAATTTTCTTGAGATTTTTCTTTTTATTATTTGGCAAAAACAACGTTCAGTGAACTAATTACAAAAGTAAATACGCGATAGATGTGGGAACGGCGCTCGATTTTGTGGCCGCGCAAAATATATCAGAACGAGGGCTAAAAACGCCGGCGCTGCATAGCCTAAGAATCTTGAATTCTTCTCCCTTTCCGGCTTTTTATTTTAATGTTTTTTACAATCGAGAAAACATTTATCGCATTCCAATTTTGATGTTTCCAGCATGGATGGATATTTTACCGGCGTGCACTTGTGTAGCAACTTTTACATGTGCCCGTTTGCGACTGCCAAGTTAGCAGCCGTTCTGCGCTTGCCCAAATGAACCCGACGCCACTTTAACGTCAGGCTAACTTCCAGCCATGTAGTCCTTTACACCACAAGTTTAGTTTGAAAACGGATACAAAGGAAGCACTGAAACATGTCAGCAAATGTAGGGGCAACAAATAATTCTTCAATATTGTCAAAAGGACCGGTATTACAAAAGCTTCATCTCTCCCGAATGTACCGCTATCATCAAAGCTCTATCTACCACTTTCGAAAGTATCACAGCTTCAGTACTGTCAAAAGTACCTCCTTCTCCTACCACCTGTCGAGCTTCGCCACTGTCGAAAGTGCCGGTACCAGAAAAGCTTTACCACTGTCGAAAGCACCGCTATAAAAGAAGCATCACCAGAATCAAAAGCATCACAGACAGTTCAGCACTGTCAAAAGCACCCGTATGACTGAAGCTTCAGCACTGTCAAAAGTGCCGGTACCACAAGAGCTTTACCACTGTGGAAAGTACCGTTATAATAGAAGCTTCACCACATTCGAAACAAACACAGGCGCTTCAGCAGTCAAAAGTACCGGTACCATAAAACCTTCATCCCTGTCGAAGTACCAGCGTCGCAGAAGCTTTATCACTGTTGAAAGTACCACTATCATAGACGCTTTACTACATTAGAAAGCATCACACGACGTTCAGCAGTCTCAAAAGTACCCGTATCACGGAAGCTTCAGCACTGTCCAAACTGCCGGTACCACGAAAGCTTTACCACCGTCGAAAGTTCCGCTATCATAGACGCTTTACCACATTCGAAAGTATCACAGGCGCTTCAGCACTGTCGAAGGTACCGGCATCGCAAAAAGCTTCATCAGGCCGTAGTCGGTAGGGCAAGCAGAGGTATCGTGGTAGCTTCATCAGACCGCTGCCAGTAGAAAACTTGTAGAGTAGCGCCAACAATGGCACCCTACTAATGTTTCGCTGTGTCTAATGTGGTTGCCCTCTTGTTCTCTTTGCCTTCTAGGTACGTACATGAGCGATGTACATTTGCCGTTTAACTCTTTACCGTTTGGTAAGAAGGACGTCAACTCTCTCTACTCTTCCCCCTGGTAGCACCTGTAGAGAACCCTTTTTTGCACACGTACTGCGCATGCGCTTGGCTGCCCGCCTCCACGCACCGCGCCCCCGTAGTCGCACCATCTAGAGAGCTAGTGCCTCCACTGTCACCATTTGTCGCCGACACGCTCCGCCACGCATGCGCAAAGAGGAGGGGAGGGTCAGGCCGCCGCAGTTTCGGACTTGGCCGCTTATTACCGTGACGTCACGAGTCGCGCGTTACGCTCGAACCCCGAAGCGCCGCCGCAGTTTCGAACTCGGCTATTTACCGCGACGTCACGAAACGTGTACTCTCGAACCTGGTGCGCCGGAAGTCGCCATTCTTATATATTTTATCGGCCCGAAGGACGATCGTTCTAATGTTCCTTGCGTCGGGAAGTTCGAAAGAACGCCTTATTATCGGAAGTTGGTGTGAAAAAATCGACTAACTGACATGGGATAACGAAATTAAATAGTGACATATAATAACTGGCAGCCTAAAAGGACAGAGCGTGGAAATTCCCGAGCATATCAATATCACTCCGCGGTCTATCAGATTGCGGCTACAAGTGATAAGAACACCGAACAACAAATCACAAAGATAATAAGACACGCTCTGCGTCCCTTAGGGGTGCCAGCGGTTAAAGAGATCCGGTACCATTTTTGCGACAACAAAAGTTCTCGTTGAATTCGACCGTTCTTACACTACGTTTTACGCATATTTTTCTTTCTTCTCGAAACTACGTTGTCGCAAGTTTGGCTGAATTGAAAGTTACGTTATGAGACATATAAGTTTTCTTTTAATTGAGTTTCTACGCATATATTCCGCAACATTCTAGACATTTCTAAAAAAAAAAGAAATTCGCGACCGAAGTTCGCGGTTTAAAATAGTAGCAAAAACATCGCTCTAAAGAAACGTGTATTGAACACGCCACAACAAAATGCCCCCTTTCCCTCAACATGACGAGACTACAATGGAAGCTGAATATAGATAGTTATTCGTTCAGATATGGAGGACTACACGTACCCTAGGTCCGGACCTCGCCCGTCCGACCCGCGCGGACCGGGGTTCGGATAGACCCGGCGTCCCCAACTTCGGGGGACGCAATGAAGCTTCGGGTACCCCAACCCCACGTGGCTCGGACGCGCGAGACTCCCGAAAGAGGGAAGAAGAGGGAAAGGGTGGGAAGCCCGGGCCCCGCCCCCGTCCCGTGTCCGATGCCCCGCCCCCTTTTTTCCCGTTGAGGGAAAGTAAAAGGATGAGAGGGGGAGGGAGAGGGCTACGGAAATCAATCGGCATCGACGGACCCTCACCCTTTCCCATTTCGGTCATTCCTTTTGTTTTTTTTAGGGAAGCTGTGGGGACCACGCTACGCCAGATACTGCTCTCTTCTTTTTCGGCGTGTTTCCCGAAATCTAAGCGTTCGCAAACGAGACGACCCGGGCTTGAACTCGACGTAGCACTTTCCGGGAGTATAAGTGCGTGATCGGAATTAGGGTTAGGGTTTTTGTGCGCGCGCTCGCATTCGAGTTTGAGGCTTTGACTCTTAATCTTCGCGGGTACGGTTTTATTTTCGCTTTCTAGGGAATAATTCTGATTCAGGCGCGTATGTTATTATGCTTAATTCTTTTTTAAAAATAAATGTTTCTTTATGACGGAACGGCGGTGCCTGAGACTTATTTTTTACCTCTGAGTAATGTTGTCGTTTGAATTTTTTTTCTATTAATTTTCTTATTTGGGATTTCTTCTGGTTATATTTTTTTACACAATTAGGGACTTTGAGGTGGATTAGGTTTTTCGGTTTAGCGTTTTAATGTCGTTCTTTTTTCTTACCTCTTGGTAAACACGAGTTCGAAAAGTAATTATAATGGAAATGAAATGAGGAAGAGCAGGGAAAATCTTTTCGACAAAATATATTTATATGGGGGGCTAAGTCACTCCACGCAATTTAAACATGGCTAGTCTATGTATAGTCCCAAGCTTTTCAAAGGTTATCGTAAAATGATCACGGTTCAATCCTAGGCACGTGTTAAACTGGTGCCATATGACATGCATGATGATTAAAACCTGAGACTGGGGTTTAAAAGAAAAAAAAATACGGAAACTCGTGAAATACGAAGAAAAAGGAACAGACAACGTCTCAAACTCAGCTAAAAACTTTATTGCCTCTACGCCTTGTGTACCCCTCCCCCGAGCGTCGCCACCACCACAACGGTTGATCACCGAACTACAAACAATACACCAGAATCACAATACACCGAACCGCAAACAATACAATACAGTTTAACCGTTTATTTTTCATAAGAAATGCGGTTTTTCTTTTCATAGTAGATTAACAAAAAAAAAAAAAAAGAATTTATCGAGCTTTATTTTTTAACTATTTAGTAATATTTTTTATCATAGCTGAGTTTTAAATCTTTGGCACCGAGATTTGAGTTATTGCGAAAATCAAGCTGGGAAGTACATAACGCATCGACGTTGTTTTTATTTAAATTTATTTTCTGTTTGGTATAAACGTGTTAATAGGGTCTTTAAGCAAACCGCTGCCGCGTTCCGAGTACCGCACTACCGGAGCCTTTGAAGCATGCTTTTAAGCGCAGGGCACGTGCTTAGAAGCGTGCTTCGAAGGCTCCGGTAGAGCGGGACTCGGAACGCGGCAGCGGTTTGCTAAAGGTCCCCAATATCTTTGCTGGCACGGTCAAGCGGACATTTCGAAGCGACTGGAATAAAACCCGACGTGAAAATAAAAACTTCTTGCAATATACTTTTATTTTTGTTACAGACATTTAACTCCGCGTACAATAGTTTAGCATTCGACACCATAAACATCATGAGGTACAAAATACACTCGCAGTAACTACAAGTCGGCGACGACGAAAAAAAGGGAGTGCGTTGCGAGTTCATATACTTCGTTTCATCTTAAGTACCGAGGAAACTGATGCTACGAGCGAATGGTACCGATCTAACAGCTTAAAAAGCTCAAGTCCTCAGACCTTTTTTATCTGTTTATGATCGGTTCAGCGACGACAGAAATACGACGATCACCGGGACGGTGCACTTTTAGGGCTGACTGATTAGTCTCATCGGCGGGTATACGTCGTCTGCGTCTGGATTTGAGCCGAAAACGAAGCACAGACCCGTAGCTCTCGAGTTTTTGAACAGTGCCCCTGGCGAGCAAGACCGGATATTTTTTTAAGTCGCGTCTCCACCGTGCGCAGCGTTGCGTCTCCTTTCAAAAAAGATCGATTAGTGCGCGTGAAGATAGCCTCCTATGTAATGAGAAAGCCTGGCAGATAACCACGGGAAGCGGCCGCCGAAGTGAAAAAGGTGGAGCAACAGACAACGGATGAAAGGAGAGCTACGTGACTGGCGCCCCGCTGCGGCGAGACGCCGAAACGCACTTCCCCCGAGCTAACAAGTGTGTTTCGGGACGTCGCCGCCGCAAAAGATGTGCGCTGACGTCCAGGTTCCCCGAAAAATGGCTCCTTGATAACCCTGTGCTACCAGATACTCGCGCTCCGAATCGGTGACCGGGCACTCTGTGGCTCTGTCGTCGAACTGCAAGGCTTTGGGAGTATGGGGGAGGCTATGGTCAGCCTTACATGGTAGCGTTTCGAGGACGCTAGCGGAGACGCCTCCTTTTGGGGTCGCGTCTCGTGAACGCTACAACAGCCGAAGTTCGAATCATTCAGCAAGGAGCGTAAACATTGTTACCTATGCCGTGATTTTTTTTTAAAATCAGTCAGTGGTTATTTTTATTTTACTTTTTGTTTTTACGCACATTACGTTCCACAATGAAACCAAGTCGCACCGATACGTAACCCCTACTGTCAAAAACAAAACAAAAAAAAAAAAAAAAGAAAAGGAAACAAAAAGACAACTTTACTTTGTTTCACTTTCAGTCCGACTGCAGACGATGCTACGATCGTGTGTAGCCAATAAAACCGCTCTAAAATTGCATCGTCACGGCCAGGGTGGAGAATAAAAATCAGTAGGAGTTACCGTGATTTAAATCCCGATTTAAATCAGACCAGTTTTACTACGATGATTTAAATCTGAATTTTGTCCCCGGAAATAACAACAAAAAAAAAAAAGATTTTATTTACCGTTTGTCTGTCATTCGATGCTTCCTATGTATATGTGTTTTGTACTGAAATAATATTTAATAAAATCATCGAGCGAGAAAGATTTGTAGTAGGCTGAACAGAGGCAAAAAGCAATGCACTTCTGGGCGAATTCGGATTGTTGAACTTTATTTCTATCTTCTGTTTCGTTCGTTTGTTACGTAACGTGCTATTGCAAACAAATCCAACCGTGAAATAAAAACAAAAAAAGTCGAAAAAAGTAATGCCTTGTAGCGAGCAAATCCAAGCGCGAAAAGGAAGAAAATAACTAGCTAAAAATTAAGCTGTTTTTGTTTGTTTGTGTTAATGTTTTTGTTCTAGTAAGGCACGGGTTACATCAATCAAAAACGGAATTAATTAAACGGTACTTTAAATTCTCAAATAATTTTTCCGTATCGTTATCAGCGATCCGATGGATTGATGAATCGATCTACCATGTTTCAAAATGCACGCAGTAATAAAAAGTTTATTTTGTAGCTAGGACGATTTAAATCAAAATTCAATTTAGATCAAATAAATCCGATCTATTTAAATAAATTAAAAAAAAAACTATGTTAGTCACGGCGCTTGTTGTCTTCGTGGGTTTGCATATCACCGGCAAAAACCAATCAGATACAAAACAACAAAAGTTCAAGGTCTCGGCGTAGTATTTTACCGCGCACGATCGTTTTCGTCGGCCTTTATAGCAGACTCGCAAACACAGCGAGCTCCGCGACAATTCGAGCGAAGACGGAGATAGCGCATGACAAATTCGTCTGCCTCCTCCCGCTATTCGTCACTCTACACCTTAACCAGTTTGGATCGTTTTTTTTTTTTTTTTTAATTTTGAATCCCCGCGGCCGTTGACAACGGAGGAGCCATTACCGGACTCCCCGCGTCGCGTACCGTTTTGGGGGGTATACAGAAGCGAGTTGGCCGGCGGCCGGCCGAGTCAACCGTGCTTCGCGGTACCTTATCATTACTTCCGCGAACGGAAGGCGAACAACACGCGACACACACACACACACACACACACACACACACACACACACACGCGGCGCCGTAGAGAAGAAAGCCCCTTCATAGGCGAGCGAGCCGCTTTACGAGAGCGAGAGCCTCGGTTTGTTGTGGCATCACGTATCCAGGGAAACGAAGCAAATAGAACGCGCCTGTAAAGACACACACACACACTTGGACGCGGGGGCCTGACAGCTGTGGCACCGGACACAGCGCGAGGTCCCCCTGCCGCTCCCACTCGTGCATATACTCCTATTAATCGTGAAATAAAAAAGAAAATAATAACAAAAAGACAGTTACGCAGACGTTATCGAACCCCCGTTTCACATGGAAGGCGAAAGATGACATTCAAAAGCCCAAGTCACGCTTCTCGTACGTCTGCAGACAAAAGCCCAGCCACGGTCTGCAGACAGGGTTTTTGTCATTCGGACAGTGTGCGGCCGTCGACGTTGTCCGTCGACGAAGAACGTTTTTTTGTTTTTTTTTTTTCTTTTTTTAGATTCGCGTTTGTGGCCGATGTGCCACTTTACAGCACTTATTGTCACTTTGGAATGACAAGTTTCGTTAAGGTTATTAAAAAAAAAAAATCACGGTGGGAACCTTGAATTGTCGCATTCCGGTGAAATGCTACGTCACGATCACGTGATTTTTCATTTCGCTTTTGAGTTGAAGAGGAAAGCTAAGGACGAAGATGTTGTAAAAAAAAATGACCGCATCTCCACGTGGTGAATGATGTTGATTGAGGCGAAGCTCTGGTGGGTGGTGATGATACTGACTTTATTGTTCATAGGTAGTGCTGATGGTGCTGATTTTTTTTTTTTTATTGCTCATAGGTAGTGCTGAGTTCCGGGTCACGTTTCGACTTTATTATTGCTGCTTTATGGTCGGTGAAATGCAGAGCCAGTGGTTCTTCTAGCGGATCAGCTTGGATCTGCTAGAAGCCGTGGGAACGCATCTCCACCAACGGTCCATGTCAGAAAGAGAATGTGTGGTATGGATCGTGGTTATATACGCAGTTGAGCATTTGACCGCAGGGCCCTCTCGTCTATAAACGTTGAGCCAATGCATGCAAAGTTTAACGCGATTATATACGCATTTGACCGCAGCGCCTTCTCCCGTACAGACGTTGAGCGGCTACATTCAACGTTTCATCCATGACATCCCCAGCTCTTGAGTTACTACCACATCTCAGAGCCCCCTACTCGTCCCGCAGTCGTGGCCGAGTGGTTAAGGCGATGGACTCGAAATCCATTGGGGTCTCCCCGCACAGGTTCGAATCCTGTCGACTGCGCAAACATTTTTTTTTCTTTTTATGTGAGCATGGACGCCGGCCGGGCAAACGGGCGGACGTACGGACAAGGCTAGACCCTAAGAAGCTTCGGCTCTAAAATCATTGCGGGGTCCCGTTACAACTCTTATTATGCCGCTCTCAAGAGCTGGATACAACGCATTTTACTCGACTTTCGAATACGATCTAAACCGCCTTCTCTGGCGGTTATGCAGGTATTTTATGAACACGAACAATTGAGAGTTTTAGTGGGTAATTCCGGTACTTCCAATGACGACACCCGGTAACAATACGTTTTGTGCGCAGAGACATCGGTGAAACGTCGCCTATTGTCAGGGGGTTTTAGCGAGTCGTTCCCATACAAACGGTTCGTGCTCGAACGCATCGCCTACATATCTGTGCATACGCGCGAGAATCGTTGGGGGTTTCGGAAGGCTTTTTTTTTGTTCGTTTCTCCCATTCCGGCCGCTGGAGTCGTCACCGAACGCAGCCAGCACCGTTCACGACTCGGGTAAAAAGAAATATGGCGGTCAGTTTGGCGACCGACCCAGCCAACGATGCAGCCGAGCGTTAGGCTTAGGACAGCGTGAGTCAATTGCTAATCCTGTTAGTCCGCTTCATTTGAGAGGTTGAACCCAATCATTTCAAGGACTGCTCACAGCGGTAAGCGATACTGAATGATGTAAACAACGCATGCTAGTAAATTTTTGCGCGGGCTGACTAGCTGCCTTGGCGACCGCGAGCAGACGAAATTATTTGGTTTGACGGAACACAACTTAAGCGATCCTTCGAGTTCAAGATGATGGAGACGCACACCACCTACCTTTGCGTTCGTTCAGACACTTTTTACTCCATCTAGCTTCGCGGGTCTTGAAATTCCGACCGGTAAATGTTAGGTCGGCCGTCTTGATTACATCAGTCGTACGCCGGAAACACGAGCCGCCGCGGATTTGTACGCTGCAGAATGTTTCACATGTTTACTAGAGGATGGCGCTGCCGGACCAACGCAATCATCATCATCCTTTATGAGGTTGCGCCAGTTTTACTATGGTGCCTGGAACGCGTCTCCGACTGGTGTGTTTACCGCGGCCAAAAAAGTGGTCCCTCGATTTCCGCCTGATGACGTCATAGAAGTGTCATGCTGTCGCCGGTCGCGACCCTGGCGGCGTCTCAACAGTTATGGTATAAGTGGCAGACGCCTCTTCTGCTGCAGGTCGCTTTCCAGTGTGACAGTTCACGGAAGCTAGAGCAGCCGGAAGTTGGGACGCCTAAAGCGACGCCGTGACGACAGCGACACTCGCGTTCGCTCCTGCTTTTCGTCAGCATTTCTACGGCCAACCGCCAGGATCGCGACAGGCAACAGCATGACACTCGCGTCATTTGTTGCCACATTGGGACCACTTTTGATGTATGGGCGGGATAGGGCGCTAAACACACCAGTCGAAGACGCGATTGAGGCACCTAAGTTTTACGATTCGCTAAAATACGTTAAATTTCACGTGTGGTTGCACGGAACGGACTACCTGCACCGTTCATGATTTCGGAACCGTGTGCTCTAAAAACGACTCGCTAAAACTCACTGTTATAAAATAAAAACAGAAAAAATTGGTAAGGGAAGGGGTGTGTAACGTGACGTATATTGTCCCGATAAATTTAGCGGGGAAACAGAATGGTTGTATGGGTCACGGCACGTCAAGTCACGCGACGTCGATTTCTTCCGCTAAATTTAGCGGGGCAACTGCATTAGTGTCAGGGTTCAAGCCGTGAATTTTCCCGCTAAATTTAGCGGGTAACTGGATCGGTGTGTAACTCACGTGACGTAGGTTTCCCGCTAAATTTAGCATTTCATGTGCCGGCGTCTCGTCGTAGTGACATGGGATACCTAATGGCCGTGATTGTAGACCCAAAGTGAGCAGTCGGGCTGCACTACGGCCGACACCATTTTCTTTTGTTGTGTTTTACGGAGTTACGGACAAATGAACGAGAAACGCTCTAATGATTGTGTTGCGCGTATGTTTAGACAGCCGGAAGTTTGTCGGCCTGAGTGAGCCTAAGCCTCTGGTGTCTTCTTTGTTTCATGAGAAACTTAGCGAGTCCGGTACCATCGCTAGCATAGAGGCTATAGCTTTCTTAACGCGCTTCCCGCATTCGTGATACACGAATGCGCGCTGGTTCAATGATCATACTGATCGAAACGGGCAGGAACGGGTATTGAACACAGGATGCCTGGGTTAGGGTGTGCTAGGAGTAGTGGCGATCTCGTCGTCGGCTTCTTCATTGGGGCAGGGTGCCGTGTGTCCCGATTCCGCCGAACGGGTGGCTCTGGTAATCGCAGCGGGGCCAGGAGGCAGGTCCGACAGCGTTTAGCGAGGCTGACTCGGTGCTTGTTGGCCTGACTATTTCTTCTTGTTTTGGGTTGTGTGTGAAGCGACGCCATATAGTGTGTTGCTGCTAGCCGTGCCGAAGAGACAAGGGACTCGCAGCGATGTCGAATACCGCGAAGAAAAAAGACGGAGCGCTGGTGATTTGCGCCGGGGTAAAACGTGGGTTACAACACATGCAAAGAGAAACACTCCTTGTTTTTGGGACGCCGAGCAACGCCTCTCTGTTGGCGGAACGGCCTCATCTTATTCCAAGAAAACATTCTACTGCGTTTCGCGATTGCACTTTTTTTCTGAAGGAAAAGAAATGATGCAGAGGAAAAAAAAAAGTATAAGAATAATTTGCGACCTGTCTGATCTGTCAGAGAAAAGGAATTTATCCGAGTGGGATTGATATTAAATAAAGACATACGTTGAAGCTGCTTTATTTATCTTGCCAGTCTCGGTGTGTATTTTCAGACAATGCACGCTCACTAGTCGAAATCAGTTCGGACATTTTCTGGTCTATAAGCCTTGGCTTAGCACGCATAAGCCAAGAAAAAAAGGTACTTTCTTTTTTTACTTTTGCGGACGACACATTGACCCCTTCTAGCCCACCGTGCCTGGGTTCTGCAGCGCGAGCTTTCGCTCCATGCGCTCTGAGCTGCGATGCGTTCTAACACTCGCAAACCCATCGAACTTCGTACATATCTTACGCTAGACTAAAGCATAAGTCTGCCTACCAGAAGCGAAATAGCTGAAAATAAAAATAAAATCAATCGAAGGTATATTTCTTTGCTACGTGTACAAAAACGAAGAAGATTAAGAAGAATAGAGTCTATCGTTATTTTTATTATTTTTTTGTTATTCCTCGGGTACTGAAGCGGGCAGGCAAGCGTCACTCACATAGCCGCGTCAAGTGCTCCCCAAGCTCGCAAGTTTGCAGACGGTGCCACTCTACTGCGGGTATAGGAACGCGTTCTTCCATCTAACAAGGACGCCATCATTAGGTGGACTATATACCGCGAAGGCGCGTTCGCCTCGCCACCAGCGTATACCAACAAAACGTTGCTCTATAAGCACGCGAAACACGCAAGCGCCCCGCGAAAGTCAATAAAGAAAACAATGTCGCGGCGTTGCGAATGTGTGCGCCGGGGAGAAGTTCTTGAGCAATGCACGGCCCCGCGTTTGAAGACGATACGATGCGGCGGCTCGAGTCTAGCCGGCTTGTTTACTTGAAGAGCTGGCGGGGGAAGACCAGGGTTGTCGGAGTCGTCTCTACTTGGGGCCTCCGGCGATCTGGGAGACAGTCCCGCGTTGGGTCTAGCCTGGGGACCCAATTTCTTTCTCCGACAAACCACTCTTCAGAAGAAGAAAAAAAGAAGTAAGAGAAGAAGAGGGGAGGAGAGGAGGGTTGGGGTGAACCATGGTTGCTCACAGTGAGTCTTCGAGTTGTGATTTTTACTGTTGTGCGTGTGTGTGTGGGAGTCTTTTTTTTTTTTTTCTGAATACGATGTGGATGGTTTTGTGTATGCGTTTCTGACTTTCGTAACCGAGGGAGATCAAAAATCGGACAAATCGGGAATTGATTCTATAGATCTCACGACCGATACGGCGTTCCTCGTAGCTTTTGTCGAGTATTATGCGTCCCGTTTCCTTTCATACTGTGTCTATTTTTCAATTTTTTGTTTGTTTTTACTTTAATGTGAATGTGTTATCTTTTTTTAAATTTCGCAGTGCATTTACGATGTCTTATAATAATAATAAAAAACACACTATTTAACGTATAGAACTTAAATTATTTTGTATATCTTTGACAAAAAAATTGAAACGAGTCTGAGACAATTATTAAGAAATGCAAACGCCACATGCATACTCAGTTTCAAGTTTTCAGGACAGTCATGTAATATCCTCGTTACACAGGCACACTTAACTGCAGTTACACCAGGGCACAGTTAGCGCGCAATACTCGCGGACAACGTCTGCGTGTTTATGCAGTCAAAGCTCTGGGCGAACGTGCGCTTGAGCATCTTGAGCACCCATCAAAGCAGATCACGCACGCTCTTCACTTCTTCTGAAATAGATGTCCGAGAGTGTAGTGCGGTAACTGTGATACCGCGTAACAGCAGTTAAAGCTGAGTCTACCGCGGTTAAGGATGCCCGGGTGCTGGCACGAGTGCGAGGCTTCAAAAAGAGCGTTCTTTGCGCGATTACTCGCTCAAAAACGAAGCCTTCTGCAACGCCGTGCACCTCTCCCTTTGGTATCGCTCTACTCAACGTTTAACATCAAATATAAGACAACCACGCGTTCGCAGTAGTAGCTTCAATGTCTTCTTTACCTAACACACGTATTGACAATGTGTTCGCGTTAGTGATTAAGCTGAGAGATGCGTCGTGATGCGTGTCCTTCCTTAGTATCTTCGCTAATTGCGCTCACACCTGTTCGCCTCTCCTCTGTGAGCTAAACTCCTCCGGGTTGTCTCTCCTCTGTAAACAACAGGAATGCGCACTGGCAAAATCTGGCAGTCTCTCCTGCGTCGCTTCCGAGTGTTCGGAGACTCCTCTCGAGGAAACAACCCTCCACCCCTAGACCCGAACTCGGGCGCTTCCGTCTGGCGTCGCTCTTCCCTCCCTAACCCCGACTCCCCAATTTGAAGGAAGGAAGCCGACCCCGTCTCGAAGCTAGCCATGTGATGAAGCGGATTTGGGGAACTGGGGAACCCCCTCCCTTGTCCGGGAGAGGGGGGATCCCGGAGTTCACGCTCGCGTCACAGCCGGAGTCAGCGGCAGGTTGCGCGCGCCACGCAGTCTTGGGATCCTTAATAAAAGTTGATGTGATGGATGGGGCTTTGATGGGGAGCAGCTCGGGAACACGGTCCGCAGGCCGCTGCCCTGCGCAAGGATGTCGCGTTTTGTATCGAGAAGACGGGATTTTAAGAGAGGGGGCAACTCGAGCCATCGGGAGCGTTTGCAATTGAATGGCGGACGCCTTTCGGACAGATCTTCCGCAAGTATACGCACGTGTCGCGCCGTCACGTGGTGAGAAAGACAGGAGGCTGAGGTGCGGGAACGCTTGCAGGCGGTCGACTGTTTCCGTCACCCACTCGCAGTCTCGTGTTGCAAAATACGCGTCCCGTATACAACGTGACTCGGACAGAGCAGTCGGAAACACTCTGGAATCGGGATGCATTCTAGTCTGTATCGCGGACGGCTGCTGCCCCCGCGGTTTTTCGCACCGCGCGCGGTAGCAGACGACGACCGTTGGCGTTGTCTGCTTTCTGCCGCGAAAGCAGACGACGCTCTACTGTAGACGACAAAGATGGGGAGAAGTCCCTCTTATTTTTTTTCTTGGCAACGTTTACAAGCACAGAATTTTTGTTTTTGTCGAACATAGTCCGGGGTTGGATATATAGGTCTTGTTTATGGTTGTTTATGGACCCTTTCAGGGCAGATGTTTATGATACACAACCATAACTGTACGCCGCCTTTTTTTTTTCTTTTTTCTTTTTGCTTTGGTTCAGGTTGTTTTACTGGATCGCTATCATGACGACACCGGTTGTTTTGTGTGACCAACGGAGGCTTTGTGTGGGTTCGTGGTTGTCAGTTTTAATGGCTGAACACCAAAATGACAAGCGGTAAGGGGCATTACCGGCGGCAAAGTTAATTGATGTGTGCTGCGTACGTCTATAGAAATACATCGGCAAGTTTGTTTGTATTGACACGTCGCACAGCCTCTGAACGCCTACAGTCGTTACGTGCTTGTAAACGACAAGGCGTGGCTGAATTTTATTGACGTTGGGCAATTGGTTACACATTGTTTTTGCCAGTGATTCTGCAATCTTCTGAGCAATATTATTATATGAGGTAACGTTTATAATTGACGACTTAAAAATAATAATTGCAACCTCTGTTGAACGTTGTAAAACCGGTAGCGTGATATACGCTGAAATAAATGTAGTTTTCATATTATTTAAAACGTAATTCAATGATATTTATTGTTCCAAGCAGCTTGCGTCCAGTTATCGTTTATTTTGGGTGAAAAAGAATACAAAGAACGCTTCGTGAAGGCCGTCGATGTACAGGAAAAGACAAACACAGATAAAAAATTATGAAATCAGAATCATGGTAAATGTTCACAGAGTTATCTTCGCGCCCGACTGCGCCCGACGTCGCACGCGATTCCAACAAATTCACGCGGTTATCCGTCCTCGAGTACAAAATCCCCAATCTCAGCTGGTAACTCTGTTCCCGACACGTGTTTTCACTATCTTGTTCCGTCAGAAGAAAGCGACTCCCCGCACTCAAGTGTCAGCAATCTACGGAGCTGCGTTCTCAGAGCGCGTGCCGTCCACGATGCACGCAAGCAACCCAGTCTGCCCCCGGCAAAAAAACAAACAAGAAAACAATATACGAGTATAAGGCACAGAAATGCTGCTGCACTCTTCGTCCGCTCGTCAGAGTCTCCGACCCATCAGCTCCAGCCGGCAACTCCAAGAGGGGAAATCCCCGCGTGTTCCTATTTATTTATTTGTCTACTTATTTAGCGTATAGGACCCTCTATCCTTTCATTCACACAGAAAACGTATTGAGAAATCAAATAAAAAAAAAGAACACGAACAAAACAAACTCGAAACGGAAGATGCAGCACAACAAAGACGTGGGACGGCCGGAAACGAAAAAGATATGCGAGTACAGGGAGCTGCAAACTAAGAGGAACGGAGGGGAAAGAGGGTTTCCGCGAGAGACAAATGAGTCGCCGTGCCATCTGTCGGCAGAAAACGCCAACTCCTTATCTGTTTCCTTCTCCAACGCTCCTTTTTTCTTTTTGTTTTTGTTTTCACTTAGGGACAGCGTTGTACCATTCGTCGAGTCGAAGCAAACAGGCGGGCGAAGCTGTGAGGGAAAGCACCACAACGAAGACAGGGGGGGGAAAAAACGGGGAAGCACGAGAAAACGCGAGACCGGGCGCGAGAAAGCGGTCTCGTCTGCTAATCTACGTCGCTGAAGCGTCAAAGGGTTCCGTCGCTGCGTGGCGGGGGGGAGGCGGTAAAGGCGTCGATCTCACACAAAGGACGCGTTTGCCATTTTTCTACATGGCCTCCCTCCCTTTCCGCTTTTCTTCAATGTACCTCTACTCGTTTATTTATTTTCTGATTTCAACGAACGCATACGAGAGCTGGGTTCTGCATTTACTTTCGGCTCTCCTTCTCATGGAGGGGAAGACAGGAATTTAATTTTTTAAAGAGGCAGTCGTTTCCCCCTTTTTTTTTTCTTATGCCGCGGCGTAAAAAAGCAAACTTGTACGTAAAAAAATATAGTACACGACGTAGATAAAAATAGATAAAATGTCGGGATTTTGACGCGCGTCAAAACGTGTATACGTGGGTACACGTCGAGCTCGTTTCAATGCGTTGACGTAAGAAAAGTCCCTGCCCCCTGGTGTCAGCTTCTTTTTTTTTTGTTTTTTGGTGTTCACTTGTTTTTGTAGTTTGTTTTTAAACGTCGCGGATGATGATCTACATGGCCGCAAGGCAGCCGCGTAAACGTGTATGCAGATGAAATGCCCGTGTAAACGCGAACCCCGACGCTACGTCGAAACAAGCCGTTTTCTCGATCCCTTCTTCTCACTGGCCGTCTCAGCCTTTGGGATGATGCGATTGTAATCTTGCGTTTCGGTACTTTGTTTGATAAGTTGGCGTCTTTGTTCTTCTTTTTTTTCCCCTTTTCGTTTTTTAGTTTGTGTCGAAAAATCTCTGATTTGCGTGGGGAGCTTGCAACCTAAGACATAGTTGCCTTGTTTTTTTTTGTTGTACAACGCTTGCAAGTGTTCGGTAATGGTCACAACATACTGAAACATGCCGATACCTTGAAGTCCCTATCAAGTTTGAACGTAACGCGTAAAAACTAACGCGTTACCTGTACCTAGTTACTTTTTCCGTAACAAAGTAATGACCCAGTTACTTTTCAAGAGAAACGACGAGTAACGCATTTTCGTTACTTTTTGACGAAGCAACGAGCAAAGGTCTTTAGTTACTCTTGGACGAGAAAGTGTACAACTCAGGCACCCAACATAGCTGTCACACCAGCTTGTGCCTGCCATGTACGCGACAAGAAAACGCTACATAGACCGTACAAACAGATTGTACACAAAGTGTACGTCAGTCTAACCGCAGCTATCCCTGGTGAACGCGTTAGAGCAGCGAAGGATTAGTAATGACAACAAATGCTGGAAGAGGCTATCGCTTCATAAAAAAAAAATAAAAAAACGACAGGTTCAGTGTAACGAGAAAATGACGCGTTATTTTCAAGCTGAGGCAACGCGATTGTATTGAATCGCAGTAACAAGTAGCGCACTTAGTTACGTTTTGAGTAACTGGGGAGTATCGCTATTTGGTTACGTTATTTCAGTAGCTTGTGTCTGAATGCTTCAACTCCAAGTATATTTTTTTTTCACCACAAGAAAGAGTAGTTTTAGGACGTGATAAACTTGAGTTTCTTGATCTGTCGTTTTTTGACAGGTAACGGCAACCAACAAGCGTGAAGGAGATTCTGAACTTTATATGTGTGTAATCTTCTTTGAGAAAATTTTGCTTCTATATGCTACCATCTTTTTCTTCTTTTTTTCTTTTTTTTTTTTGCGGAAAGCTGCATTTTTATGCCAGTCGTCGCCGCAAAGAACACCAATACTTAAAAAAAGGAAGACTGCGTTTTTCATTTATGATCCTCGTTCTTCTTCGCTCAATAAGAACCGCAACGAACTCTCAGACTAGTTGATTGCGATAATTTGAGTCCTTGCTACCGGGTGATATTACGGAGAATATTTGTACAACCCGAAGGGTTTCATTTCCGCCTCTCTCAACAATCGCCTATTAATTTTGCACACCCTTCGTAAACCTGCCGCTCTCGTAAATGACGAGTCTTTCTGTACTTGAGACAACCTCACTGGAGCCCTGCGTGCGCAGAGCGCGAGAAGGCACGAACCGTCTCAGGCACCACTGCCTGCCTCCTGTGAACTAAAGCATATCCTCTTCTATACTCACAAAGCCTGGCAGTTCGACGACGGAGGCATAGAGTGCCCGGTCGCAGATTCGGAGCGCGACGATTTGGTAGCACAGAGCATTTCTCGGGGAGCCTGGTATTCAGCGCACAGCTTTTGCAGCGGCGAGGACCCGAAACATGGTTTTCAAACTCCACGAGAAAAGAAGCGGTAGACCTAGGAACGCGGAAAGCACGAGCGGACATTTCCATCGCTCTGGAGAAGTGCGCTTCGGCGTCTCGCCGCAGCGGGGTGCCCGTTACATGCCTCTTGGCTGCCGCTCTACCTTTTCACTTTCGGCGGACGCGTCACGTGACGATCTGCCAAGCTTTTTTCAGTATGGAGGATGCTAAGGTCTTGTATAAAGCTCCGTGCAAACAATGCACTGTGAATGGCAAACACTGCTGTGTAGGTGTCTCTGGTGGCGTTGAACAACGAAGACTAGGTGGCTCAAGCCGCCGTCCAATTTAAATTGTTTAGCCGTATGCATCTTCTTAGACTTAGCTCAGTATGCTCATTTAATTGCCATTTCGTTCGTTAACTGTTCTACTCCTTTTATTGAGTCAGTGCGATCCGTCAGGCAAATTAAGCGTACGTGGAGTTGCTTTTAGAAGCCAACATTAGAGAGAAAGAGCGAGTGAGAAAGGAATTATTAAAAAAGAACACATTACATAAAAGGTAATGGAGAAGAGAGCACAGAAGAAAAAAGCGGTATGACGAAAGAGTTGACGCCAGCTGCGATATGAATAATAAACACTCTAGCGGTGAGTAGTGCCGTTCATTAGTCTGATTAATTCCAGCACATGTGAGAACAAAGCGCCGAAATCGTGTTATTTGTTAACAACGCTAGAAGTGAGTTGTACACGCACAGGGAAATTGCTGGTGTGTACTCACGATTGCTGTACTTCGTTTTGTTTGTATGTTGCCCACTGCTCTGTTCGTTAAAAAAGGGATATAATTAAAGCCAGAGCTGACAGGCAGACAGGAATGTCGAAAGATCCCGCCGTGTTTACCAAGGTTGGTGGAATTTGTACCAACCCCTACTTTACACATTATGTTCAAAGCTATGCACGAGAATGTAAAACTTCTCCCGATTTAGTAAAACAACGAGTAAACTTAGTAAACAATGAAAATTACCTCGGACGAGTAGAATGAGGAGTAATATTTAACCCAAAAAGGTCTCTTCAGGGATACAATACCCAATCACAAGTACCGTGTTTTGGGGTTTTCGAGATCTCCATGTTTTGCTTTGCGTGACAACGGCTGCGCACCAGTCAATATTAACATGGTGTCTCTCAGGTGGCAAACAGGTACGAGTCCTTAGGTGAAAAAGCTCGATCTGCCGAAACCTCGTGCGGACGTTTAACAAACCATTTCAATACCCACGGAATCCCAGCCCAGTTGTCAAGCACGAATTTTGTCCATACAAAAAACAAACAAAGGAGGCGGCCATAAAAGCACGAGCGCGGCACATGATAACACGAGCCGACAAGTAGTCTGGAATATTATAGACACCGGCAGGATCAGAACGGCAAGTAGGCCTTTGAACGTTTCCGCCTCCAGCGTGATCAATCCCTACTTTCGGCAACACCTCAACATCTCGTGATCTTCGAGCCTGCACGTGCTGTCAAACCATGGTGGAAGGCAACGACCTCGTGCTACAAGGCCTTGAGAAAAAGAGTCGCCGCCATTCTCATTCCTTCACTAAATATAGTTTCGCAGTGATGTGTGGACAATTTCTAAGACTCTCGTAGCTCGACTTCAGGAATGAAAAACGTACAAGATTGTTTATCCAGTTGAATAATCTTGCCGATAAACCGCAAACACCTGTGATAAAAAAAATAATATTTATATGTGTTTTTTTAGCTTGGAAGGTACTAAAGCCGCTCCCCACGTCGCGCTGAAGTATATATATTGCCGCGTATATGGCCGAGAGGAACGCTTCTCTGCACTTCTAGGAGATTTGTGTTTATTCTTACCCCGCGTAATCGACGCTCAAACATTCTAGACCGATTGTTTGATAACGAGGGCATTAGATAAGGAGCCCAACGTGGCCTTGCCGACTGCAGACACTCTCACGCCAGTGAGCTGTCACGCCGACACCTCGATGCTCTCTGCCGTTTGATCGACGCTCGTTCGTTTTTTCTTTATTTTTTTTTCTGGCACAAGTTTGTTGGTTAGATTTCTTCTTTTTTCAATTTTACATTTGTCGATCCTTTTCCCTCCGTGATAATACTGAATTCTGGGATAAAAAAGCGCAATAAAAATATGATCATCGTATCTGAAGGTCGTATCAAATTTGTGCACCTCCCGCGTGAATCGAAGATCATTGAACGATTCCGGCAGGCGGTGGACATAACCTGGAATCGATCCTGGGCACACGATAGCATCTCGGCCAGCCGCGCCATCGGTTGCTGGAAGGGACATTTGTGGCCGCAAAGAATAAAAAAAGCGAGAAAGAAAAAAAAAAAAAAAAGCAGAATGTCCTTCAATATAAAACCACTTTAGAGTTATTCGCGAAACGTAACAAAAAAGAAAAAAATAGGGAAAATGCTCCCATAAACAAGAAACGGTTGTAGCGCTTGTCCGGTCTTATCACCTGTAGCAGATGCGAGCTTGCCACGTCGGGAAGACACGTAAAGGACGATAATGGCGTAATTGTAATTTCTACCGCAAACACGATCGTCGCGTCATGGTTTATTTCGATGATCATGAAATATCAATGATCTACTTAATACATCGATCGGGCTACCTAAGTCTAGAGGAAAAAAACGCGTACATTATAATACTCATAAAACAAAATCTGCAGTTTCTTTTTTAATTTAAAGACAAAGGCAACGACATTCTCGAAAAAGCTAGGTAGTATAGAACTCCCTCAATCTCTGACAGCTACAGCAGAAAAAAAAAATCGCATGACAGGGTTCATTATTTTTACGATTCTTACATCGCGGTTAGTCCTTCGACGTTCCTATTGGTCGATCCTGCAATCTCAATATTGGCTTCGGTAGGACAACAAATTATTCGGGACCTTGCTTATTTTATCTCTTGGTGACTACAAAGGAGAACAATTTTTGGGTCACCCGGTTGTCAACATTCCCGTAGAATAGATACGCCAAATCGAACTCACCGTAGCGCGGAGTTTATACACGGGCAACTGTAACAGCTTTCGTAAATATCCCGATTGGTTCTTAACTTTTTTTTTTTTTGTTAGTAAGTTGTAATTCGGCATTTTTGTTTACTGTTTGGTGATGATGATGAGCCGGTTGTGAATACCCTTTGAATAGGGCGCCAACTTATGCCACCTAGCGATTGTTTTGTTTTCCCCCTAACATTAAATGGATTCACGCAGCGTCTCACCACGAAAGCGACGCTAGCACGCGGTGAGCTTAGGCGCGTTTGCCGCTTGGGGGTGCGTCAGGGACCCACGAATGAGGACGTCATAACTCAGGCCTTGTCTTCTAGGTGGTATTGGGTTCAAGTCAAGTTTTGCGTGAACGGAACAGTACTACGCGAAGCGATACTACACAAACCAACGACAGTGTAATACTTTAGACCATGTTATAGATTTAAAAAAAAAAGGGAAGGCGGGGATAGCAAAAAAACAAAAAAAACAGACAAAAAAAAACACCATGCTTTTCGTGTAGGGCTCGTCAAATTATGAGGCACTCGAAAAAACTATCCTTCTGCGTTCAGTGCGTATTTCGAACTCTTTCCGTTCACGTTCCGCCCATTGTAAAGCATGCGGGAAGCGCCTCAGCACGCACCTCGTATCGCTGTGCCGCAGTATTCTTCCGCAGCAAAAAGGCCGCCTGCTTTCATCGCCGTCACTATGGGAACGAACGCCGAATGACCTTTTTGGACGGCGCGCGTCACTATGGGAACAGAAGCCGAAGTGTCACGCTGGTGTATATGTCGCGATCCTGGCGGTTGGTCGTATAAATGCTAATGAGAAGCTGCCAGTAGCACAAGCGAGTGTCGCCGTTGTCACGGCGTCCCAACTTGTGGTTGCCGAAGCTTCCTTGGACTGGCACACTGGAGAGCGACCTGCAGCAGAACAGGCGTCTGCCACATACACCACAGCTGTTGGGACGCCGCCAGGATTGCGACCGGCGACAGCGTGACACTTCTATGACGTCAACAGGCGGAAATCGAGGGACCACTTCTTTGGACGTGGTAAACAAACCAGTCGGAGACGCGTTCCAGGAACCATAGTATCACTGGAGAGTGTGTTAACCCCACCTGGCGTTCACGCCTCTTGTCGGCGTCAGTCTGCGGATGCTCATTACAAAACTATCACTTTTGCTAGCAGACGGCGTTCGGAATATCGGAGTTCGTTACGACGGTGACGGCGAAGAAAGCAGACGGCCTTTATGCTGCAGAAGAAGACCGCGGCGCAGGGATACGAGGTGCGTGCTGAGGCCTTTCCCGCACGCTTTTCAATGGGCGGAACGCGAACAAAAGACTTCGAAATAAGGACTTAACGCAGAAGGCTGATTTTCTCCAGCGGCTCAAAATATGACGACCCTTACACGAAACACGTGTTTTTAGACCGGACCTTGGAGATAGTTTTTGTTTTTACAACAACATGGGTCTAAAATACCAATGTGCCAAACCGACTATACCGATCCCCATCGCTCTCGGGCGGAGGTTTTTTTTTCTAACCACAAAAGGGTGCTAATCTGAACACCCCCTCCGGAACAACTCCCCCCCCCCCCCCCCTTAAAAAACACACAAAAAAAAACAACAAAAAAACACCAGTGAGGTCTTCTGTGCCGCTGCCGTGGGGGTCAAATTAAAGCACCCATCCGCGCAGACTTTTGCGCCCGGACTTCACGCGCGATCGCCCTCTTCTTTCTTCCTAGCCTCATAACGTGTTCCTCCCTTCTCGTTGTTTTTATTTTTTATTTTTCTCGCGGCCGCTTATCTCGGCAAAGGCACTTTGCGCGCTCTTTTCAATCTATAATTCCGCCCTCCCGCTCTGCAAAGACCACCCGAACTCGACCGGTCGCCACCGCTTCGGCAGCATCGGCCATCGGCAGACGAAAGAGCAGAACGCTACCCGCGCACCGCAGTTTAGTACAAAAGCGAGCTACGCGAACGTCGGCAAAGAGCGAGCGCTGCGCAAATCTCTGGTGTCGCCCTCTTTTTTATGTTTTTTACTGCGTGTGTCTGCTTTATGGGAACCTCTTTTTTTGTAGTTTAGTACCTCTGTTAATTCCTTTTTATCGCTATTATTAATTCATCCGGTATGGGGGGGTTCCTCTTTGCTGCCTGTGGTGCTGGTCGCGATCTCTTTCTGTTTGGATATGTTTCTCCGTTGTTTTAGTTGTTTTTTTTTCTCGTCGAAACAATGAGTGAGTTAGTGAGAAGGAAGAAGCGAGCGGACACTTTTTCTATATCTAATTTTATTTTCATTTTTCTTGCGAAGAGCGCGACCGGCAACGCGCGGCGGGTTGTACGGGGTGCGGGCGGAAATCTTGGCGTTGCAGATAAGCCCCGCTTTGTGCCGCAAAAAAGTCGGGTTAGGGCCGAGCGAGGGGGGGTTTGCACGGTAATGACGCTAGCGGCAGCACCTTTAATGACATCATTTGTTGAGACAGCAGTGTCCCTCCTCCTGGCCGCGGGAGTCTTTTTGCATCGCCCCGCTGTACCTCCTCGCAATGCGCCCGCCCGCTCCGCAGATACTGCCTAATGACGGACGAAGTTGACGAAACACTGTCTCGACGTGGCGTTCGCAGCGTTTGTCAGGGGCGGCCGGGGTTTTTCGAGCCACGGTTTTAGAAAAGGAGGCCCGTGTGCCGAGGTTTAGCCGTTGAGTGCTATTCGAGCACTCCGAAGTACTTTCTTCGTCGTTGTTCTTTTTTCTTTATCCACGCGATAAAAAAAAAAAACAACGACATAACAGCGTATTACCAAGTCAAATACAAAACATTAAAAACGAACTACGGCGTTTCATTTATTTTTGTTATAGTTTTATTCGCTCTTTCTAAAGACCAGCGCTGGTTTTCATTGGCCCCAGACTGTGCACTTTCTTCTACCTAATATCCCTATGTGCCTTGTGGTCCGTTTCTTATCTTCACAAAGTTTGCGATAAATAAGTATGCGTGCTAATTATTTATATAAACAAAAAATCAAAATTATAAGTTTTTTTTTGTTCTGTCATGTCTTCTATTGCATGAGCTGATAAGGCTTTCAAGATACTCTGAGCTCGTGGAAGTCTTTCATGTTTCGATCAAGTTAATGTCACAGAAAACCTTTTTTCAGTTCACCACCGGTAGCGTCCATAAAACTGCAGTAGGACTGTTCGTAAACCACACAAAGGACGAACAGGCCTCACGCGTATTCGAAGCACTTTTGCCTCATACACATATGTGTGCCTCGAACATGCCTGTAATTGGTGTTCGTGACAGGACCGCCATTCAAGAAAGAGACACGCCCAGACAACGTCTGCGAACTGTCTTTTGAGCGACGTATTGGCAGCGTGTCCGGGATTGTTGCGAGGCCAGCACCAGCCCTGGTTCTCTGCAACTTAAACCCAGCTTTTGAGCGAAACAACCGGTATTTGTTTTGACACGATTCAAAACTGCTAAACAAGCCGCCACGTTTTGTGTGTTTTGTTTTGACAGCTATTGCATGCATCGTTCAAATTAACTGTTCCACACACACACACACACACACACACACACACACACACAAAGACACACACACACACACACACACACACGCACACGCACGCATCTTCAACATGACACGTATGTTCATCGCGATATTCGAAACTCGATGACTTTAGAAGCCTCAAATACAGAGCCAAGTTATAGGCCGTCGCGTATCCGGTTCTCACCTTTTGCGTCGTCCATCGAAACAATCTCTCAGCACCGTTTCCTCACTACGTTCTAACACGTTTCGTACTCCTTACCCACTGTCGTGAGTATCATCGTAACCAGAAATTACAGAGTATATTCCCTACACTCTACATAACATAGCCTATACGATTTGGAGCCGAGTTGAGCGTCTACTACGATATACCAACCTCTGCCAGTTTCTTTGACCTACTACTAGGTTTCCTCTTTCGGTGAACCGTACTGGACACTACGAGCCATCGCTGCCAATCCATTGCTGCCGGAGGGTCACGTGACATTGGAGAAGGGCTGCGCGACTCGTAGTCACGTGAGAGCAATCCCAGCGCCGGCTTGGTCAGTGCGAGTCCGCGCGCGGGACAAAAGGCGACGGTCTAGACCCAACTCACCGGAAGCGGCAACGGTTCGCGGAGCCGCTCGTTCCCGTCTCTCCTCGGACGTCGAGCAAAAGTGCGCGAGGCTCGAGCCCCGACCTCATCGCCGAGAAGGGAACACAAAAAGACGCGTTCGGTGGGGCCTAATGGTCCAATGCTGAGGCGCCGACGCGACAGATCTTTGGACGCTGCTGAGACACCATTCTTCGTGGCCGGCAGAGCGCTACTGCCGGCCACAGCGTCTGTTCCACGGACGCTGTTGTCTCGTCGATTTTGTTGTCGCACTTCGTGGCGATTCCGGCTGGTGGCGGATTTTGTCTCCATGGCGTGTTCAAGCGACTCGTTGGGAGAGGTGACGTAATGCGACTGGTCAAGATCTCAAAATAACAGCGCAAAAAGGGCGTTACATACAAGCACACATCACCACCGGCCACGAAAACAATCACACTTAGTGACACAATCACAGCAAACAAAGCACTCACACAGCGCGGTGTGAGTGATTCTTTTGCTGTGATTGTGTCACTAAGTGGGATTGTTTTTTGTGGCCGGTGGGTGACGTGTGTTTGTGTGTGACGCCCTACTTGCGATGTTTTTTTGAGGCATGTATAACCGACTCGCCCAAGCCGCCATTTTGTACAAGGTCGTACTCGTGACAAGCTGAAAGCGTGTTTATCGTCCACCATTTTTAGTCTAGACGAGAAGATTTGGATAGTGCACTGCTATTGCCGATTGTAAGAGAGTGTGAAGTTGAGCCAGTCGGTGCATATTGCTAATGGGGCAAAAATCAAAGCACAAAAAAGACACAAGGTGAAGTAGACGAAAGACACAAATACAGCGCTGACCCGCGGTTTCGTTTTCTCCTTGAATACGTAAAAGAAATGAAGCGGGAGAGAACAAAAATACTCATTCAAATGAGCACACTTCTTCAGTCAGCCATTCAAAACAAAAAAAAAAAATATATATATATAGAATATAAAGTGTCATAAAATATCTAACAAATAAAAAAAAATGGTAAGAACTAAACCCCAACTTTAACACATACGTCCCCATTCTACGAATGAATTCAAATTCTTGATTACACATCGTAACTGACTCTGCACTAACGCAAATATCAGGACCGTGTAGACGAATGTAATATGCCTCATGAATTTGCCTAGTTATTTTTTGGGGGTGTCTCGAAAATATTTTACTGTTCTTAAAAAGAGGTGTACAACCAGATCAATTGGAATGAACTGCCAGATGACCCGATGGCGTAGATCGCAAAGACAGAAAATGTTCCCTAGCCCGAACGTTTATTGCTGACCCCTGTTTCATGACGAGCGGCGCGCTCTGCTGGTGGCTCGAACGTTGGCCGCCTCAACTCCAGCTAATGAAAGAAACAAATTAGATAAACTGCGGTGCTTGCGTACAATTACTCTAAATTAAAAAATAGGATTTTTTTAAAAAATGTAATTGACAATTTAGTTGGCATTTTACTAGGCCGAATTGGTGGGCATCAAGTGGTCAAAAGAAGTTAGGACTGCGCGGTTAAATTTTTTTGTTTTGTTTCGCAAGTAACTCTTATTGAATTGGCCATTGAGCGATATTTTAACGGCAATTTTCGCAAGAAACACACAAATATCCTACTTTCACATTCAACTCAAAATTCGCTCGAAGCGAAGCGTGCAAATGTCACTTATACCGCAGTCGTCTAACGTTTGATCATTCTACCACGCTGCGTTTAAACAACGCGTGTTTTTTTTCCTACATTTAACTACCATTGTTTCTTAAATATAGTTTTCTCCGTCACTCACTCGACTACTTCACGCTTTAACCGCCAGGTATAAAAAAAATTTCGCAAATTACACTGAATTAAGGTTCATATTCGAACACTCGACTCTAGTCCGTTGAATTTTCGGATAAGAAACGTTCCCTTCCGCGATGACCAGCCTGAATTGTAGGTAGTTTACAAGGTAACACCCGTCCACGAACAAACTAAACTTGAATGCGTTTAAGACTGATCGTCACACCGCTCGCGCATCATAAACAAAAACATGACGTTCGCTGTAGACGTGACGACTGAATTCCCTGCTCGCATGCCCCAAGCATTTTCCAAGCATGTTCGCTCGCTACTTGTGTGGTCTTTCAAGACATTGTCTGCAAACCACTTTCGTACGTTATCGCACATTCGATACGGTACGACTGGCTTTCCAATGCGAACTGCGCATGCGCGAATGTTTCGCGGTAGCTCATGGGCAGTTCGTATTGGAGGATCCGTCGTATCACATTGGATGTGCAAGAACGGTTCCCTAAAACTCCCTAATGTGACATCGCCGACATACGATAAAGAAACACGTCTCCGACGGTGCCTGCAGATTGTCGTTTTGTATGACGTGTCAGCGGTAGGGGGCGCGGTTCCAATGAACGCCCGTTCACACTCAAGCCACAAGCGACAACCACGCCTCACAAACATGTCAGACGTACCTAGTACGTTCAGCCTCTCTATACTCTCTACCAAGCGACTTGTTTGCGAACGAGCTATTCTGCAAAAAGTCGCCGTCAAGGTGATCTTTATTTTGGCAAGCAATTTTTGCAAGGTGGCATTATAGACAGTAAGGAGGACATTCTCCACAGTAACGACACTCAGCTGAGCAATCCAAGAAGAAGCTCGCGGCGGCCAGCGCTCAAGTCCCGATTCGCTCGGACAAAAAAGTCTAACCTCTCGACGTCGGGACCGGCGCTGACGACGAACGGCACGCTGTCCGCCCTTCCCTTTCGATGGACAGCCGTCAGCGTACTCCGGCCGCACCGTTCGCTTGACCAACGTCGACGCTCGAACCGCCGGACTCGGTTAGCGCCGGCGAGCGCGATGCCCGTTGGAGCGGAACTTCTACACTCCGCAGCACGGATGGACTCCTCCATTTCTTTTTTGTATCTCAAAACATTTTTATACACCGGCCTCCTCTGTCATCCGAGATCATCCAGTGGGCCCCCCCCTCAAAGACTTCACCGCTACAGTGTTAGGGAAGTGCCTTAAAAAAAAAGGCTATAGAACGAAGAAACTGAAGGTTGAAACTGAGGATAGGATGATGTAGAAGTAACCGTTCCTAGCAGTTTTATTTTATTTTGTGCGGTGTCCGACCCAACCGACTTCCCCCACGCGCGATTCGACGACGGACGAAGGAAGGAGACGACTTCTTCAAGTTCCATCTAGTCGACTACGCGAAAAAGAAAGACCCTTCAAAATGGACTCGACGCCGTGCGGACGTTTTTTCTTTCTCTCAAGAAATTCGGGAGGGGAGGTGGAAAGCGCAGCGGATGCCTAGAAACTCCGGGAGAAAAAAGGCAAAAAAAAATGATCAAAATAGGATTGGGGAAAGCTCGGGATATATAGGGAAGGTGGGGTAAGGGGTCGGAGCGAGCCCTAACCTCCCCCATCGTCCGCTGGATCTGTTGTTTTTCTTTTGGACGTCGGGATCCATTTCTAATGCGCCGAACACACAGCCGGTCCTGGGGGGAAGGGAAGGAAAAGAGGTTCGGGGAGGGGGTTGAGGACGGAAACGTATACGAACAAAAATAATCAAGTTGCACCAACCAAAAGTAACAAAAGAAAGAAAGAATAAAAAAAAAAAAGCAGAATGGTTCTCGTCGTTGAACCGGCCGGCGTATCCTCGCAGCCGCATACAGTCAGCCAGCCTCTTCCAGCTGCGGCGCGGGTTAGGAAAGCCCGGCGAGCGCTGGAGGGTGGGTGGGAGGTGGGGAGGTGGGTGGTAGGTGGGGGTTCTGATCCAATTAGCTCCGGCACCTCGGAACAGCGGTGGTGGCGCGGCAGCAACGTTCGGGATCAAACCCTTTTGATAAGGCAAACAGCGCGGCGGCGCTTGAGCTTCGGAGAGCCTGCGACGGCGCACAAACAAAAGAATCGCGGGGCGGCGGCGGCGGCGGGGGCCTGTGGTTGTGGCGAGCAAATACGCGAGCCAAACAGAGATGTGGTTCTCTTTATCTCTTTCCTCCCCTTTTCCTTTTGATTCGTTTTGCCCGCTTTATTTTGCTTTGTTATTTTTTTTCCCCCGACACGTTCTTGCGCTGCCGTAAACTTGAGGAGGCAACCCGGGGATCTTCGCGTTCGGGTCGCGTTTCGGCGTTTCGGGTGCATCGGGAGGTCTCGGCGTTTACACGAGATTGCGGAGGCGACGATGATGACGAATATTTTTTTTAATTCTTTTTGGTTTTGTCGTGCGCGGAGGTGGTGTTCATATCAACAATTAGCTTTTTTTTGGGGGTTTTGGGGGGGGGGGGGGGAGGGGAGGGGGAGGGGGGTAGTGATTAGGAAACGACGTGCTAGAGTTCGGCTTGCTCAAAATAAAATCAATCGAAAAATTTAAGGCGTGAAGTGTACCGCAGTACGAAGTAGCTTCGGACAACTATACGGCTAAAAGATGTATATTTTTTTCTTTTTGTTGCTTCAGTTAAGATTGTTTTTTAAAATATTATATTCCTAATAAATTCTTGACGACCTCGGTGTATGTAGTGGACTTGCTCTATATTATACGAAGTTGGTCGTGCTCCGAGAGGAAAACATTCTCGCTGAATACCATTTCCTTTACGTGCTTGGATGACCTCGAACGAACCTTTTGGTTAGCACTACTATTTCGTCTTTTTTATTTATTTTTTATTTTCATTTCGTGTTGTTTTAACACAGAATTAAGTGTTGTTTTAAGACAGACAGACCAAAGGCCTACATATAAAAAAAAGGTAAATTACAATGTCTCGCATTGCATTGCTGCATACAACTTTTGGTTAGCAAAAAAGAATGTGGTGGCATAAAATATGACCTGCCAGTTCTACTTTTAAAGCAGATCGTGCGATTGTTTACCCTGTAAATAATCCCCTATGCTTTTGTTACCCCCCCCCCCCCCCCCCACACACACACACACACTTTAAACAGTGACGGCGCCGGCTTGATTGCCCCGTCATCGCTCGTTGCCCTCGCTTTCTCGATGTTGCCCATTTATTGGCGGGCCTCTCGTTGCGCTCTAATGCACCAAAGACGAATTTCGGAACACTCGCTCGGCTTGTAATTGGACACATCTACATAATTTATCAAGTTCGAAGAAAAACCCATTAGTCTTCCTAACGAGATCCACTTCACACGAGATATTTGACCATGCATTAACAAAATGCATAAAGTAAAGCGGGCAAAAGAAGAAGAAGAAGAAAAAAAACTATGAAACGTAAGCTCCGTGGCCGGTTTGCGGTATTCAATTCAACTTTCGAACGCCCTTGTTTCGCTGAAAATTCAAACAGTCAGAGTATTAGGTAGTAACAGCGACATGTATCATTAAGACGTTCGATGGCTATGGATTCAGAATCAGTTCACCGCTGCCAATGCGGTCTAAAGTAACTAATAAAAAAATACTCAATAGAGACTAAAAAAAATGAACCGACGTAATTTATTACAGATCACGCTCGTCGTTACGCAAGATCTCATCTGGCAAGGCAAAAAAAAAAAAAAAAAATCGACATCGTACGCGCGTAACAGCGCCGCAAACGCGCTCCGAACGCACTCAGGCCATCGAAGCGTATTACCGCAAACGATTCGCCGGAAGACTCGAGCCACGACCACGCACCGGCACAATACGACACTCCGGCGACAACGGCGACGGCCAGAACCGGATGCACGCAATACCGTCGGGGCCAGTGATTAACGCGCCCATATTTTACACCGGGAGCCGATGAGTCCGCAGTCGCCTCGTGGTGGTTCCCGGCGCGCCGAGTTCACGCTCCGTTCAGCACCGATCATCACCGTGTGCGCTGGTCGATGTCGCGCCGGTCGAACCCCCCACCCCCACGTCGACGCCGTTCCGCCACCCCTTTTCTTCGGTCGGTGACGGTTAGACTTCACTCCACCGTAACATGGCAAAGAGCGAACGCTATACGTGGCCTTTTCGAGCCAATCAGAGAGACGAGGTGAAGCGTGCGAGAGCCATTACCAAAGGTACAGCCCTTATCTAAGGAGGAACTCGCCACAACGCTATTCTCCAGCCATACGAGATCAGCCTCTCCCTCAAACATTCCCGCAAAAGCGTCCTTATTTTTTTTTCTCCTCCCACCCGTGGCTTTATTTCGCTAGTTGCGCGGAGTGCTGTGAGAGTATAGTCACGTGTTTCTTTTCGGTGCGCGGATTGGCGTCACGGGAACGCGGCCTTCGCCTTTTGCCGGGTTACGGTGCAACGAAGTAGAGCGTGAAAGGCGAGTGGTTTGCCAGAAAGCTGATGTCCGCACCGGTTCTGCTCTAATCCGAGGCACCAGAACGGCGCCCTGCGGAGTGCGGCGACGAACCGACGGCCACGGGCGAAGGAAAATATTGGGAGACGCTAAAAAGGGAGTGGTGGGAAAGGGAACGATGCCGTTGTGGAGTAGAGAACACACCGCTGAGGGGAGTTGAATTGATCTTGACGTGGAGCAAACGGCCGCCGCCCCCGAAGCACACGCCGTGCCGTTTGTCAGACGTCGCGCTCGCTACCCCCCCCCCCCCCCCCCCCCCCTTCCCTCCGCCGATGGTTTGTCGTCGGTCTCTTTACCGACCGACGATGTCGGCGCCGAAGCTGTTGTTTGGGGGGAGGGGGGGGGGGGTGATGGTTGTTCGAGCTGGATGAGCGCTTTGTTGCAGTGTTGGCGCCAGTAGAGTTGTTGATGCTGTTGCTTTTGGGGTTGTTGCGTGCTGAGGCTAACGACTAGGAGGTTTCGGTCGCGTCTTTTTTATAAGGAGGGTAGGGGGGGGGGGGGTGGTTCAATTGATGAAGTAAGTTGGGTTATTGGGAGGGGCTTCGGAAGGTGACCGGTTTTGTCGACGTTGTGTGGGTCGTCTTCGAGCGATAGTGACAAATGTCAAAGAAAACGAGGTGTTTCTCTTTTTCTTTTTTTTCTTTTTTTTTTTGCTGATTGTTTGTTGACATTTTACGCTCCGTTAAGAGAAACAGAGAAAGATAAAAAATATATGTATGTTTTTTTTTTTTCTAAGAAAACTAATTCGGCAAAGGGCTTCTGGCAAAGCGACGAACATGCGCCTGCTGGGCTGCGGAGACCGCACGCTGGGTTGTGGATTTGTAAACATAAGAATGGTGTACTGTAATGACTCGTTTAAAACACGCAATGGCAGCGTGGCCACTAAAACATTAATTAACGAGTATCTAGGAATTATTAGTTACGTAGTCAGTTTATCGTGCCAGTTCAACACCTATCTAAAATTTACCCGCCGGAACTGATAGGTTCGTGCGCAAGACGGCATTCGTGTAATGGCTCATATCGCCCCCCCCCCCCCTCCTAATTCTTTTTTAATATTTCTATCGATAAAAACCGAACCTTCTGTGCGTCGTTGTTACGCGTCCACTTATGCCCAGTCGCGGATTCTTTTTCGAGAAGGCCAAATATATGACGGTTTCCTTTAGCGGACTATAGATCGTGAGCTATAGTTTCCGTTAAGAATTGGTGGGCGTGGGGAGCTCGAGGCAGATCACATCCCTCCGCAACCGATGAGATGGCAGTATTAGCCCATTACAACGCCGGAAGACAAATCGCGAAGCGAGAAACCTGACCGCATAACGTCTCTCCCCGCACTTCTGAACCGTGAGTGAATGACCCAATGTAGACCCGTTAGACAATCACACTTAAATCACTGACAGGAGGTAAACAAGATGCGACTGGCGCCTCCTTTCGGTGTCCAGCCTACAGCGCATGCACTCGATGCACCTTTGGTCATGCTTCGACTGCGCGAGTGACGTTCGAAGCTCACGAGAACCCGAAGTGTCATCGGAACTAGTGAAAGCTGATGTCGTTTTCTGCAAAACTGTGTGGTGTATGAGCCGTAGGGCCGCGGCTTTAGTCTGCGAAAGTCGTAAAAAGGAGCCGTTTAAGCCAGACAGCGAAGCCAGGCTTTCTGCTGAGGAAAAAAAAGCGGCTGTCAGCGCAAAGCAACTCCGACGGCTCCGCGACGGTTCCAGGAAGGCGTTGCGAGAAAGAGGCGTTCAAAACGCGTCTCGGGCTTCCCGAGGACCGGCGGCGTGGCTTCGAAGAGAGAAGATTGGGCCAATCAATCAGAGCGCTCGCCGTGCCTGCCGTGCCTATAGTCCTCCCCCCCGAGCACCCCCCTTCGTAGTGCCGACAAAAACACACACACACACAAAAAAAAGAACAAACGAACCAGTTCTTTCTTTTTTGCTTTTATTATGTTCTTCCCCAAGTGGACGCGTGGGAGCAGTGTTCACGAAGGAACACCAGCTTGGGGCCCCTTCGAGAACTCCCGGAGGTCTGAGGGGAGGACCGCGGCTGCTCGAGCTACGATGAGGCGACGGCTCGAGGTTTGAGCGTGGAAGCGTTGTACGGTTTGCCACGAAACAAAAGAAGAAAAAGAAAACTCTTTTGTAATAATAAATAACGCCGTAACTCGGTAAAGTGTTCCGAACGTTTCTTACGTCGAACGGTCTACCTGAAAAATTTGGCGTTTTTGACGGAGCGAGTTTACGTTTTGTCGAAAGTGTGGTTATTTGACGGTCTTTACCTTGTCGAGTTTTGACGCGAAGCTCAACAAACTTTCAAAACCTCCCAAAATAAAAAAAAAGTAGTGTCGTTTTTTTTTAACACTTGCCGCGTAGCGTTATGAGGTACAGTTCGTGCTTTCGACTGTTTCCTCCAATAGAGGTGTCCCGTTTCTCAACTCTGCATTTCTACAGAGTCACGCGAGTCAACACGGGACACGAGACGAAACGGTATTCGCCACCGGCAGCGTGCTTCCTCCACTTTGGGCTGCAGCATTCGCTGCTCCAACCAATGTGCATTTCATACCAGGTCCCTCTACTTCACATTCTCGCCACCTTTTCTCAACTTTTGCGGCACAGTTCCAGAGGCTGGAGGTCTCCGTTTCTAAAAACACGTCCTTGCTTTTTGATGGCGTCGCCTCCCATGGGGTTGCGAATAAATCGGGTTGTGTTGGCTAGGAGGGCAACGCAGCCCGATTTATTCGCCCTGTATTGGCGCTAACTTTTGAATTAGTGCGTTCTATTTGAGAGTGCCAACGGCACAACCTGCGACCAGTATATATGTGGGAGAAACTTGACACATGAGCGATTCGTTACACATCCCGCTGTTTGCTCGAAGGTAACAAGGTACGAAACACACACACAAAAAATAAATCCAAAGAGAGACATAAACTTTTTTGGGATATAAGTATAAACTAACTGATTTCCAGCCCCGTTTCCTGCGGTCGCTGTGGTCGCGATCAGACCTTCGCGGCCACAGCGACTTCCCAACCTGCAAGCCGCGATACGGGATCCGGGCTCTTCCGACACCCTTACGCACACACCCACACACGCTCACACACACGTCTACACTCACACGCACTCTCACACACCCACAGGTATGCTCACGCACCTGCACATATAAGTTAACAAACTCTCACACATTCACACCCACGCGCGCATATGCACACGCGTACTGGTACACACACACACACACACACACACTTACACGCACGCTCATACGCAAGCAAACGGAAACGCAGACACGCGTACACACACGCGCGTTCACACAGACACAGACTCCCGCATTCACAGACAAACACAGACCCCGACTGACGCCCCACGAAAGAGGCAAACAACGGCCCCGGTGAGGGAGGCAGAGAAACTGTCCGCTGGGAGACTAATGGAGAAGCCAGCTGGGCCGCTTCGATTACACGACCCGCAACAAGACGGGCATCGGGGCCCAATTAAAGCGTCGTCAGAAAGGCGCCGCGGGACGCGGCCAGCACGCAGCGGTCCGCCCGAACGCCGCTGCCGTGATGGATGCGACGTGGCCACCGGACCGACGGCTTCGAACGCGCCCCCGGAGCGAACCTCGCGTGCCCCTCAGAATCACGGAGTCGCCCGTTTCTTATGACAGCGATGGCTGTTGGGGCTCTTCCCAACGCTGGAATCGACGTCCGTTGTCATTGAAGTTCTTGATTTTGTTTTAGTGGTAGTTGCTGTGGTGGTCGTAAGAGGCCGTAGGGCTTCCGTCGTCGATACTGAGAACTGCTTGAATAAGATTGCCCTCAGCTCTGAGGATTCGATCTTGGGTCCCGTGCGTGTAAAGCGGACGCGTTACCACAAAGCTATTATGGCACAAGTTTGATAATCCGCTTCGTATACGACATGTGTGGAACTAACTTGTGCGTATGAGTTTCGTTTAGTGCCCGCTAGATGGCCACAGTTGCTGTGACGTCGCGATAGAACATTCTTAGTCGTTCTTAATTAATTGCAAATTTATTTGAAATTCATTGCTGAAATAAAAAAAAAACACTTCGGCTAGGTGGCGCAAGTGGCCTACTGATGAAAAGTGTTGAGCCGTATTCATCCGTTCAATACCATTTACGTGACAGGCCGGCGCATTACGTCATGGTAATGCGTCGAGCTTCCCCAAGGGCCAAACGCGCTCAAACTTTACGAGAGTGTACGGCTTAAGGCTAGGGGGATCAGACGTCCCGTTTTGACCGGGACAGTCCCCGTTTTAGAGGTGCATTTCTGCCCATCCAGTCATTAGACAGTTTTAGTACAGCGTTGCTGGCTCTCACGTGCGCAATACGCAATAGTATAGCGTACGCTAAAAATGACCTGCTCGGACCGAATTTAGTTGTGCGTTACGTTTTCGAGTGAACACCGCGCATGATCTTGGTTAAATTTGCTAGAGCCGTAGGATTCCGCGTACTTATAGCGCTACCATGATCCTGGAAAGAAATGCTGAAAAAGAAAAAGTGTCCAATCACTTTATTTCAGATTAAACTAAGCCACAGCTGCCTCGTCAAGCGCGCTTTTCTGCGGAGTACAGAAGCTACGAGTACGAGTGCGTAGCCAAATTCGATCACGGGGCCTCCGTCAGTCGTACCGTGGAAACGGCACCTTTTATCAATGCTATCGCGGAATGAAATTCATGTCCTGATGTCCAGTGCATAGCGAGGACTTCGGCGATTTCTTTTAGAGTCGTTCGTCCGTCGGTGATGGACTTTGGGAATAGGCTTAGCGTTGATCAGATCGCAGCGTCGACGCACACTGTGAGCGGCGAACATTTCCACTGTGCACTCCTTCAGCGGCAGGGCGATCTGATTCGACCGCGGTAGGTTCCAGAAAGAATCGCCGAGCTGAACATCACGCAATTTCACGTAACACAGAACTTCGAAAACACCACGTCGCCCTTGCTGCGCCAGTCGAGGCAACCGCCATCTTGAAACTGGCGCTCTCGTTGGGTCCGAGATCTCTCGAGAGCGTCCCGCAAGGCCCGCTAGCCAGCAACGCAAAATCCCCAGCGTTACGTGCGTACGCAATACGCTAGACCTTCTATTGCGTTCTGCGCATGCGCACTCACGACCCGCGATCTCCTTGCGTACGCAAAGCTATAGCGTACCGTCCACTAAAACTCTGTTTTGTCCGATTAAAGCCTTACGTGCCGTTTTCATGGAAACGTGCGTACATAGTTGCGAAATCGGTGCTGAACAAGGGAAAGAAATCTAGGAGCATGATTAATAGATTCTATAACAGTAAACATACGATAAAGAAGTTACCTCCCATAGAGTAAATGTAGACGTCTTCCTTTGCTTCCACCTGTGAATAAACTTATTCCATCGCGGCGTAATGCCACGCTATGCATTGTGGTAATCAGTGGTAAGAAAATTTCATAGTCGGTACGCTCCTGGCCCACAGGTTCCCAGAATGCAACGCGCGCGGTGACGGATGAAAGGGAGTAGTTTATTGGTACTGTTCGCACATACGTTTGTTCGGTGCACTCTTCTATAGTGCTGTAGACTATATGGCATGCTTTTGTTTTGTTTAAAAATTAAAAAAAAAGACAGGTGCTCGTGTACTCAACTTAACGAGCAACTTCGTGAAAGTGTGCACTTATACAGTGAACTGAATTGTAGGAAAGCTTGCTTTTTTCTGTAGGCTCCGCTCCCCGCTACTCCCTTCGGTGCTTTGGATTGTTGCGTTTTGGCAACGAGAAGGAGACAATATTTTATCACAAGTAAAAAATACGATTTTTTGACGATAGAACATTTTTCCGACAGTATACACTTTTCAATCACTGTCGCCGACCCAGTAGATGGCTCGATCTGCGGATAAAGTGGGTTACTAACAGAAAATAAAATCGTTATAGTTGTATAAATACTAGGAGCACAGTTGAGTTCGATGGAGTAATAGTTATTCAAGCATTGTAAAGTTACGGCTTCTGTGACAAGAGAACCTCGCCTCACAGGGTCTGACTTCAGTGGTATGCGTCTCAACTTTCGGAAAGATGTAATATAACTTTCCGCTAGCCATACTCATTTATTTAACGCATTTATCAAAGCGAATTTATAAATTGCACTTGTATTTTGCAAATCATTCAAACAGAAGCACCTACATCATCACTGTGTATGATAGACCAACTATCCGGCGTTTTTTTTTTTGTATCTTAATCGCTCTTTCCTGTCGCAAGTAAAGACGTTCTATGCATCGGAAGTTATACATTCAAGAACATTAATAAGTAGTAGCGAGGTGAGGTGCACCATGAAATAGAGCGCATTTTTTACGGCACATTTTAGGTACCATCGGGACCATATAGCTTCCTTTGCACATTCAGCGAGCACTGCGCTCGTACAAAAAGACCTCGTCGAAACATAAACACACACACAGACACAAATACACGCAAACACACACGCACGCGCGCGCACAAACACACACACACGGACGCACACACACATATTTTTTTAAATCGTGCAACTACAACGAGATGTTCAAGGCTACCAAATTTAACACGGGAGCAAAAAATAATCGTCTGCGATACGAACGTCATCTACAGAATCACGGATGAAAATGTCGTCGGCGTGCCAATGCAACTTTTGCCGTATTGTCCCCTAACAAGAAGTGCGCCGAGCCTCCAGCTCTGAAGAGGGTGCTTTTCCGCAATAAGACACATACCGAGGCGAAGCTAACGTCAAGGGGCTCCGGCTTTTCTGGGGTAAAGTGTAGCAGCATAACCAAATCCGGAAGAAACATTAAATAAATTATTACCGCGATCATATGATCCTACATAGTCTGGAAAATCCGATTTTTTACGTTCTATAATCACCGAAAAGATGAGAAGGGCAATGTGTCTCTTTTATATCCTCAGACGTCCGGCAGGCGCTTGTGTCCTCCTGTCACGGCTTAGCTCTAGAGATGCCGAAGCGCTATCGAAGGTAGGATCAAGTAGGATTCTCGCACCAAACTTCGATAACGCTTACGGCGTTTATTGGCCCTAACTTAACCTAAACAGCACGTACCTTCTTGCCATTTTATTCCCGTCAGTTACTGCAGTAATATTGCGATCATAGGTGTCTTTGATCACCTTACGGAAAGGGACACGCTCTTGAAACTAAATAGTCTCAAGTGCGACCGGCGTCTAGTCGTTCTTTAAGGTTTATTTTAAATAATTCAAACCTATTTTCTTTGTACTTATAGACAAAAAAAAATACTTTGACAGATAGGTTGCTGCCATATATGACACCGCCACCCCTCTATTACTGTTAACCTAAGCATCGCGTTCTTTGCGCGACGTTGTCAAGAGGCGATAATAGTGCGAATCGACGGTCTCAGTCGCGTTCTTAGAGACACTGGTGTATGTTCGAGCCACTGAAGGCGTCGCTTAAAATGCTGGAAAATATTCGAAGTCTTTTTTGAGCGCCGGGGGTAAGTTGAGACGTCTGTTTAGATCGTTCAGGAAACGGGCTTCCGGCCGGTGCCGTTTTCAGCGTTCGTGCGTATGACGCGTGTTTTGCTCGCCTCCCGAAGCGACTCACGTGCGCGGGATACGCTGTTAAGATCGCACGCTGGATTAGGATTTCGTAAACGCTAGGACGGTGTATAGTTCTTCTAGCAGGCTCGTCGCTCGATCAGACTGTGTCCCCCTTCCCCGAAAGCGTGCCCCTAGTGGTAGAAATTGTGTCTAGAGAAAGCTCTTTCACAGCGAGATGCAAACTTTTCAGACCCAAAGTGTCTAAGCTTCATGTGCACTGTCCTATTTGTCACGTGTTATTCGGACGCCGAGAAAACGCACGACACTGTAAAATCCTAAACACATTAAAAAAAAAAATTCTCGCTTATCACTTGCTGCAGAACCCAGGAATCCTGGGTTCGATCCCCACCCCTGCCCGTTTCCACCTGGATGAGCGTCATACCGGCGTGCGGTCGTGTATCACTGCTGCGTGGTGCACGTTAAAGACCCCAGGCTAGCGGTTCTTCTGCACTGGCTAAATTGCTCATCTACAGCTGGCAGACTCGTCGCCCCTGTGAGGCAGACCAAGTTCTAGGCTGTATAAATTGTATAAATTGGGTTGTGTGTGTGTATAAACACACACACAACCCAATTTTTTTTCGCTTATTACTCCGTAAAGAATACTTCTCCGCAATGAGACACTTACTAAGAAAAAGCCACCTTTACAGGCTGTCGCGGACGTTTTCAGACGCGAAACTCGACACCGACTGTAAACGAAGTCCTTTCTATATGAACTGTGTGCCTGGTACCACGGACCACAACCTGTCTTAATGCGGACGTTTCGCACTGCATGAATATGCGCACTTCACCCAGCATTTTCACGAGATTATAGATTTTCAGTTTTGAAGATGATGATGACACAGGCTGAAGGCCTAACCCCCCACAAGCCACCTCGACGTTCCTCTGGAAGCTGCTTCCGGGATTTATTCCAAAAAGGATTAGGCCGTTCCGGATTACCAAGATCACACTTAATCCGGAGAAGAAAAAAAAGCTGCATATCCAAATATTTTGGTCACAAAAATATACAGGCACGCGACGCGCACACATAAATTCACGCCGGCTGACTTGCGTAGAAGAACACAAACATATTTTATGTCATTACTTAGAAATCACTTTTTAGAGAGAAGTGTTGGTGACGTTGGAGTGATGAATGAGTTTGTAGATTATACGTCGCATTGGTGGATTAACCCTTCAGTCATGCAAAGCTGTTTCGGCGGGTGGCTTTAAACTTTCCCGTAAAGCACGAGGCGTCCTCCGCTGGAACACCACACCACAGACGTTGCACGAACGTTGCACTTTTTCTCGGAAATAAAATGAAAATAAGTATCCTAGTAAAATACCACAAGTCATCGTGTTGCACTTTTTTCTTTGATGACAAAGATGCTCTTCCTCGAATAAATGAAGTTCGTAGGAAGTCGGGGGCCGTGATTTTGGTATAATCCGCTCCTAACGCCTGTGGATCCGTTGCACAGAGTATTGCCGGGGACGTTCGGAATCCTGAAGTGGCCGACACAATTTAGTTTTTCTTGCGTTTTACTTTTAATTTGAGAGCTAAACACAGTTATACGCCGTCAAAGCAGCACATAAAACAGCACATCCTTGTACACTTCCCAAGATGTCTCTCCACCTCCGTGTTTCTTTTAATGTGCACACAAAAAGAAAAGGGAATGAAGCACAACGTAAAAATTACACCCACCTTTTCTCTTCCTTTGTTGTTGTTTTCAACAATCAAGTGGACAATCACCTACGAAACGTTCACAGAGACTTATCTTCCGCGGCGATGGTATTCGAAGCGGCGAACAACCATCCAACGCCCCAGGGAAGCGACAGAAGACCGCAAGATGGACACAATGCCCCCGAACAGTCATTGAGTGGCACTTGGACCCGGACAAGGAGAACGCAGAGAGACGCTTATTGCACTGTCTTGGCTGGTGGTATCACGTAAATAAAATATAAAAAGAAGAAAGCGAACACCAAAAAAAAAAAAAAAAAAAGCAGCAAGGAACACACAAAACGTAGCAGCAATCACACCACCGTTTTTTTCTTCGGGAACACAAGCAAGAGGATGGTAAGCGTCGGAGAGATCGGGCAGCAGATGGGAGAGGTCTTTTTTTCCTTTGTGTCCGGACTGGACAAGGCGCCGTGAAGAAGAACAGGCGCAATCACGGCGATGTGAGGAGTAAGGCTCTTTCGGAGGGTTGGAAAGGGCGGGAAAGCCGTGGTCGAGGCCTGTCACGCCGCGCTGCGACAGACACCACTGCTTCTTCGCGCATCACAGGGATCAGAGGAGGGAAAAGAGGGAGAGGGGGAGGGGTGCGCTGGACGTTGGAATTCGGAGACGTCGGAACGCTAGGAACGATGGATAAGAACGGATGACGATTTGTCGGTCATCGAGGATCGGAGGCATCGATGTTTGTTCCGGTGCACAAATCGGGGAGTTACTGGTTACTAGGCAAGGCAGGAGTTTGGGAAAGTTCACCACGAAATCGGATGAGAAGTTTGATATGGCTGCGCTGAGGTCAAGGTGCAAGCGAGTTCGGAGAAGAAGAGCTCACCGAAGGGAGTGAAGGTTTTGAGCGCCTCGAAGAACGTCAGTCCAGCCTGAAGAGATGAACCATTTCTGCGGTTTAACCGGATGTGAATTGCGGCGATGTTTTTGGTTGAGTTCCAAAGGCGCTCCACATACACAAACAATGCTAGCGTTGTTCAAGGTAGCAAAAAGCGATCGTATATCCGTGGTTTCTTGATTTCCGTGGGATTCAAGTAGAGAAAATCCAGAAAATTTGAAGGGCTCGACGGGAGAACATGAACGGAAATGCAGTGAAGGTGTTGGTGCTCAGTTGAGTTTCCGAGTGTTGCGGAGTAGTCGGTGCATTCTGAAGTGGTTGTAGCTGATGACTTCTGTCACTGGTGGGCCCTTGACTGAAGTTCTCTACAACGACGTCACAAAATATTAACGGATAGAACGCTAGAAAGGGGGGGGGGGGGGCAACATCCCAGCGATCGACGAAAACAATGTAGCTGTCGGAGATGGTCCTTTTCGGTGCCGAAGTTTCTGCGGAAACAAATCATCCGGGCGCGTTCGAATCCGACGTGGCGTTGGCGGCGGCGGCGACGCAGCGACGCAGGTCACCGATTCAACTCGGCTACCGGGGGTCGTTCGGGCTCCGTGACGAAGAACAGCGCCGCGAGGCTGACGTGCCAACTGTGAGGGTGCGAGGTTCGCGACTGAAGCATTAGTAGCAGCGGCGGCAAGCAGCAGTAGCGGTGGGAGGCGGCGGCGGCGGCGGGGCCGAACGCCCGGTCTCGACCCGCAGATGCACGTATCCGAATTCGATATCACGTGATCAATCATTTCGATTTTGGGGGGAGGAAAAGCCCCCCGTCGCCCCCCGTTGCATCGACTAATCCGCCCCCCTCCCCCCTTTTTCCTGCTTTTTGCGACTCTTCTAACGACCCAATCGACCGTCCCGGCAGCAAACAGTAGCTGAGAAAGGGAATAATAATACAGAAAAAAGTGTGTAAGAACGTGCGATAGCTAGTTACACGGAAAGACAAAAAAAAAAGTAATATGAGGGAAAGGCCGTCAGTCCCCGAGGTGGGGTTCCGCTGAAGGGGTCCCCGGCAGTGAGACGATGCTCTCCGTTCTCATTGCAGACTCTGAGAGGCGCAATGAATCGGGGCCGACCCTGCTTCGCTGCGCCGCGACACGGCCCACCGCCGGCCTGTGAGTTGCTCGAAGGCCCATGCTGTCCTGCTAAAAAGCCTGACCCCCCCTTCTGCACGATACGCGGCGTGCTTGAGGTTCCTCTCCCCAAAGCCCGAGATCTGCCCGTGTGCCTGAGACGATTTAGAGTCAGGATGTTCCGAAGTTTCGGAGAGCTCGCAACTGAATGCTGCACGGGGGATTTCAAGGCGGGACAGTCTGTCGGCCCTCTCTTTAATTTTTTTCTTTATTATTATTTCTAATTTTTGGCATGAGACTCCCTCGACTGTTGTGATTGGGGAATAGAGCAGGCCTGTGTCTGTAGATCTCGGGACGCTGTGTGCCTTCTTTGCTTTACGGGGGGATTTCTGGAATGTTTCATAGTTTGGCATGGGACCAGGTGTCACGACGGTAGAGGATAAAAAAAGGAGGATCGTGTTGTTTGTGTTAGCGAGTTTGAAACTTGGCGCGTGTCTACAGATCTAGTCAAACTCGAAAAGAGACACAACTCTGTGCGTGTTGGAAAGTTTTGGAGTTTGATGTGCTGGACGTGAGTCCAGCGCTATTTTCGTTCTCCGCACGCGCGTTCGTCTCCTGTTTTCGTCCAAATTCGTTGTTGGCCCACTTGGAAAGTTCTTCGAGACGACTTTCGGTTCGCGTGGCAAGCGTTCGCGCTCCGACAGCGTTCCGTTTCAGAAAATTGCTCCCGTGGCGCTTCGCGTTGAAACTCCACTGCGTGAGGAGAATATAAAAACGGGGGGGGGGGGGGGGGGGGGGGGGGGGCAGGCATGAAAGAAGGCGTATCAGCAGGTGGCACTGGGGGGTCGAAATACACCCCCCCTCTCAGAGAGAGGGAAGGCGTCAGATCCACGAGGGGCACGGAACCCAGCACCGCCGACAATATGGTCACGTGATCACGGCACCGCGTAGCGCGGGGGCCGACCAATCGGGCCCGATCTTGGGAACGCATTCCGTGCTTCTGATTGGACGAACGATTTTCCGAACGTTGGGCGGAGTTGGGTTCGAAGCAGACAGCACTGGAAGAAGGGGAAGGGGGGGGGGGGGGTCCCAGTCCCGTATCCCCCCCTCGTCCTCCCCCCCAATCCAACGTCCGAAGTATGCCGTCCGCTTCGTTTTCCCCTCTCTTCCTTTCTTCCGATATATCGGACGACGCGTGGAACTACCCCCCCCCCCCCCTCCCCCTCCCCGGCGAGCACACAAGTTTTGCCCGTCGAGTGTCGAGGGAGAAAAATCTCTCGCACAAACACACACAAACAGAGGCGCACACATCTCTCTGCGGAGAAGCAGAAAGAGGGGGGGGGGGGGGGGGGGGGGGGGAACCCGGCAAAACTCTGTCGTCTCCCCGCCCCGGCCCGGGCCGGCATAGATTTTTCGATCGGGACAGCCGGCAACGGCACACACACACACTGCGAGAGATCGATGATTTGCATTATTACGGGTCGATGGAAAATCGAACTAACTTAATTCTGCTTTTTCTTACTTTTTCTTTGAACGAATCCCTCCCCCCCCCCCCCTTCTTTTTTTTTTCTCTTCCCCCCTCCCCCCCCGGACCCTGTTTCTGAGAAAGAAATGTTCCGCGAGCGAAGCGGAGAGTGAGAAATTGTGCGTCGCCGCTTGATTAAAAACTACGTGAGTGAAAGAGACACGAGAAAGAAAATGGTCATAAAATGCTCCAAACTCGCTATCGCATTTCAGGCCCTTTTTATTTTTAAATTCTACTGACAGTTTTTTTTCCTCCTGTTATCTGCTCGCATCGGGGCGGTGCTTCGTGCCAACACTACGTAAGCTACCCCTTTTCTGTGCCCTATTGTGTTCTCCCCCCCCCCCCTCTTTCCTCTATCCATTCTGTACGCCCCCGCAAACAGTCCCTTCGCTTCCGCTACCAACGCTCGCGCAAACAGCCAAGGGGAAAGCGGGGGGGGGGGGGGGGGGGGGGAGTTGTGTAAACCCCGTTTATCAACGGGACCCACTCATTGGTTCGTTTGGAAACAGGCTCCGCCCTCTATGGTGACACGTGTTCATCCTGCCCAATCACAGGGCGTAATGCCGGGGATGCTTCGCTCCTCCCCCCCCCCCCCCCCCCCCCCCGCCTCCCCCAACCCGGTCTTTCGCAAACTAACAACCACTGAAGGAATAAGAATTCGTTCGGATCTAAAGACGACAATAACCGTGAAAGAAACAAAATAATAATAAAAAAAGAAAAAAAAGACATTCGGGGCAGTTGAGTGAGAGGGCGCCTTCTATGAAGGGGTGATAACTTTGTCATGAATACGAGGCCTGGGCTCATTCGCACATGGAACATCGTATGACAATGACGTTGCTGAAAGAAAAACAACAGGAAAAACACACATTTTGCAAAAGAAAAAACAGTACACGCAGGAAAAAAAATCGACTAGATCGGTGGTTTGTAATGCTTGGGTGCGTTGAAGCGGGATCAGCTGGTAATACGAGCCGGTTCAAACGTTGGGATAACATCGGGCTAGCGTCGAGTACCTTACGGAAGGCCGTAACGAGTGTCGAGTTATTTTTATTAAGTGTGGACGACGTGCGGGCGAGCGAGTGCGCGAGACCGTAGTAATACAATGATATCATAAATATTACGAATCGGAGTAGTATTTCTTGTTTTCTAACGCATTGCTATGAGATGAACTCAGTAGTGCAATAGTGAACGGGGATGACAAAAGGGCGCGTTCACGAAGCGACCAAAATCTGCGCGAGTCTCCCGAGATTTTTTTCTTTGTGCATCGGCCACAGACACGAGCCGAAATAGAGCGCTCTAGAAACCCATCCAAAAGGTAAAGAATATTTTTTTTGTTTGCAGCTCGACTTTTTTTATAGACGCCGATGTCTTCACTACATACCGCAAAGTTTAGCGACCGCGTCGGCACGACGTCACCGAACGGACGTCAATAACACGACAGATGGGCGCTTCGTATTGAACACCCTTTTTTAGCCGCAGTGAGACCTCATAACATCTCTCGTAACATCGTACAGAAGACGGTCTGCAAACACTGTCTGTGGAGTGTTTTTTCCTTAGAACGGCGGGAGGAATCATATGTTTGTCTTTTTAGAGTTACATTAGGTGGCGCAAGCTACCGCCCATTACAAAGGATATAGTCATTAACATCCATCCATTCATGATGCAAAAGAGCTTCGAAGATCCCTGAGATCATGTCCGCGGAGAAACTCCGTGTCTTTTGTATCATGTTTTTATGGTCAGTGTGAGTGCGCCTCCTTTATGCTGCCGCTGACTGTAGGCTCGCAAATCTCTAGTGTACGAACCACGAAAAAAGTTCCCATTGCGTTACCTATAAATGTTTCGTTTTCGGCAGAACTTGAATCATAAAAGCAATCGCCTCAGACAATCACAATCAGGGGGGTTGGAGCAAAGCTGATAATGTCGTTTCGGCAGAGTTAACTTTTTTTTTATTTTATCCGGGGAGCTGTCACGTGCTCGACTTCGTCGCTTCCATAGTCCGATGCTCACTAAGCGTCCCGCGCTTGCGTGACGTCGCCGTAACATTAGTACGCTGTTTTTCGTGGGAGGCGGGCGCCAGTTCGCGAGGCGGTTATACGTGCCGCGTCGCGGGCTGCTCGCGCAGAGACCCTCGTCAGCGGGGTGGTCGCGCGTGTAGAAAGGTGTATACACCTTTTCCACGAGGGCCCAGCCATCTTGAATGTTGTCGCTGCTAGAATGCGTTAAGACATCGTTTTGGTCTCTCTGCGCCACTGGAACGTGTTCACGAAAAATGCGTTATTGTCAAACTTCTTGTCATGACCTCACCTAATTTGTTTTCTTCTTTCACGTATTCCCGGTTGAAACTTTTGATGATTTTTTTTTGTCCGGCATACCCCATACGAAACCCACGTGGCTGAAAACGAAAGAAAACGAAGAACGTCTATTTGCGACGTGCGCGACCGAAAGCGTCGCTGTGGTCGGCCTTCTACGATTGGCCGAACGCTGACTATGACGTCGGAAAGGGGATTTATCATTGACGAAATAAGAGGAATGAAAGAACTTCAATTTGGACGGTGTTGGCAGTGTTCCTTTGAGAGTGCAATGATTTCAAGCTTCCATCATGCTATTTACAGACACCCTCGAACTTGTTGTTTGCAAGGTAATGACGTCACAAGGGGGAACCATAGGAGTGCGCCACCGAAACATCTCGCCGCTAATAGGCAGTATTTGCTGGCAGCCGTAGCTGTGTGCGCAACTGACGAGCGCGTGCGGACAGCGAACTTCTGCAGTTTCTTTTGCAACTTGCATTGCGCACCATCAAGATTGCCGGTCTTAGCAACCTTGTAATTTGAGCTCGTTCTGAGCATGCGCTCTAAACATCGTCCTCAAATAGGAAATCAAGTGAATAGCGGAGAGTTGTTTCGGTAACTCCCTCCTACGGTTCCCTCCCGTGACGTCATTACCATGCTAACGACGAGTTCGATAGTGTTTGTAATTAGCATGGTGAAAGCTTGAAATCACAGCGCTCTGAAACCAGTACTGCCAACACCGTCAAACATGAAGTTCTTCCATTCCTCTTATGCCCGTCGATGATAAATCCTTTGCTGACGTCATAGCAGCATTCAACCAATCGTGGAAGGCCAACCACAGCGATGCTTTCGATCGCTGACGTCGCCAGTACAGTTCCCACGATGCTTCACGGTGGCGGGGGCGTGATGAAACTGGCTGTGAGCTCGGCCCATTCGGAGCGCAAATTTGTCTGCTTCTTTTGCAGGGTTTGTGGTGACGTCACAAAGACGACGAGCTTTGATTGGCTCTGATTGAAAGATAATGAGTACAGCTCAAAGCAAGGTGTCTTGAGGTCTATCCACTATCCCTCCATCAGAGCCAATCGGAGCTCAGCGTCGTTCTGACGTCAAAAGAAGCAGACGAACTTGCGCTCTCCATTGGTTTATATAGAGGCTCTAGTACTCATTCTGCAAATGCCGCACTGAAAGAATTATAGCTACTCTCCGATGGGCACGGTCAACGCTTGTCTTGACGCTAGGGTGGCGCTCGGCTAGGTACACTAGTGCGCGACCAAAAGCGTCGCTGCGATCAGCTTTCCACGATTGGCCAAACCATGGGCATATGAGCATTGTCAGATTGTCAAATTTGACGGTGTTAGTTTCGGATTGCGATGGCTCCTAGCTTCCGCTGTGCTTTTTAAACACACCATCGAACTCGTCGTTGCACTTGACGGTAAGTAGCCAGGATAACAACTGGTGACGTCACGGCGAGGCAAGTGACGTCACGGATGGAAACCATAAGAGGGCGCCACTGAATCATCTCGGCGCTAATAGGGTTCGAGGACAGCTTCGCTGAGCACGGTGCCTAAAGCCGGGGTCGCACTGCCTACACATCGTACAAAAGATAGTCGCCATGACAGATTCGAACGCGAGTCACCCCGAGACCCGTGCTTTGAATGCCGCTTGACAATAAGTTCAATGGAACGTGGCACGCGGCATTCGAACCCCGAACCCCGGATGTTGCGGAGACTCACGTCTTCAGACTATATTTTCTACACTGTATGAGCATAGAGTGTGACCCCGGCTTAAAGCCGCACGTCGCACTGCTCGTACACGGCATAGAGTTATTATAATGTACGCTCGAGGTTCAACTGGCGCTAGTGTCTATGCAACTTCCGTGACGCAAATTGAAGCAGACAGCAACCAGTCTACTTTTGCGGTGCTCCTGTGCATTCCTATGGGAAAACGCGCGTGCATTTTGTCTCTTCGCCGGAAAATAACAAGAAACACTTAGGTTATTTTGGTCGTACCGAATAGTATGTACCTTGATTAACACTGTAAAAGTGTAATTGCTTTAGTTAGCGCATTTTTCTTTATCAGTGAACGATATTTAACTTCGGTACATTTCAGTCCCAAACGTGTGTTCCGCAGCAGGTGTGTAAAAACAAGCGACGATTCAAAGCAAAATTACAATCCAAACGAATATAGAGTGTGTTCAATGCTCGCCAGCATTCCGGTGACGCTTGTATATTGATAATATGCCAGTCCTGTCACTATATGAAAATGATCCCGTCGTGCATGAGCGGATAAAAACCTTCAAAACGCAGAGAATAAAGTTTGTGGGCTATGAAAGGTGTCTCTTCGTATCGTTTTCTACCGGGCAGCTTTTATCGCGCACTTCTTCTCAAAAATATCGAGCGCGCGGGTGATATTTTGAACGTAGAACAAGCAGCTTCGCTCAGGGCAGAAGGAATAAAGCAGTATACTTACTTAAAATCGGAATAGATTACGTGGCCTTCAATTTATTTTGATCGTACATGCACTGCGAGTTACTGATCCAGTGTTACTGCGTAGTTCTTGCCGCTGCTCTTCATTTTCCAGATGTCCTTCGTTCGTTTGGCATGTATATCCCCCATGCTGGAAATCGCCGACGCCGCGTTCGCGCTAACAGTGTCCGACAGTGCACATAAATACACGTATGAAGCCGTTTTAGCACCGTTTTTAATGTGATGAATTCGAAAGAAAAACGCCATAACTGACCAATTATTTCGTCAGCCTGACTGAGAAATGTTCCAAGCTACGTAGTACGTACGAATTATTTGGGATATTTGCTCTTATGATCGAGCGCAGGAAGAAAATTCACTCACTTTTTCCCATAGGAATGCATTACCGGAAGTCAATTTTCGACTGGTTGCTGTCTGCTTCAATTTGCGTCAACACACTAGCGCCACTTGAACCTCTAGCGTACATTATAATAACTCTATGGTACACGGTACAAAAATACGCAACTTTCGCTGCAGACACGGTGACAGAATTAACCGCGGCCACGCTTTGTGGATGTTCAAAGCGCACTCTAGTTTCGTACATATGCTCCAAACGTGACTGTAGTCAGTTTTTTTTTATTACCAATGTGACAGGAATGCCATACAATGTTACAAGAAAGCCGTATACAAATGTCAGACAGTGTTTGCAGATTGTCTTTTGCATCGTGTATTAACAGCGCGCCTGCGGTTTACACGATTCTCCGGGTGGTGCATTTCACGTCCGACACCGCTCGTGCATCGAAGGATCCCGAAAACGGCGACGCAGCACGTCAAAGGAGCCGCCGAGGAAACGCTACGGATCGTCGCGACTTCGCGGGCAGTCGGTCGTGGAAGCGACAGCAAAGCAGAAGAACGGACTCTTAACTCCTGGCTAGCTCAGTCGGTAGAGCGCTCCACTGGAAATGAAGAGGTCCCTGGTTCGATACCAGGACTAGGCGGATTCTTCCGGTCGCGCACCAGCCACCTATAGCTGTGTTTGGAGATCCGTGTTTCTCATTTGTTCGCCTTGTTTTCTTTCTCCAGGGATTATTTTCGTCAGAAGAACGGGGAGGCACTTCAGATCGCGGCGCCCCAAGCCGCGGTGTGGTATCCGAAATAGTCCAGTCGTGACGCCAGACCTGCGCCGAGTAGACGTACACAGAATAACGTCTAGAAGACACGGCCACCTCCACAACACGTGATCGCTAGTGAATCACCATTCGTCCTAAACGGGAAGCACGCCGAATTTCGGCGAGACGTTGCAAAGCGCGCTCGAGTGACGTGGGCGTGCGAGTTTGGCCGCGCCCCGCGAATCCACAGGTCAGGACGTGAAAGGAGGAAAATGGCAGGCCTGGCCCTCTACGGAACGATGACTTACTCTACCGGCGCTTACGAAGGTGCTTCCTAACCGCGGCGAGAGCTACAGGAACAGCAGGCATCCGCTACGTCACGTCGCCTCTACGTTTCTCATCAATACTTGTTTGTGGGGAGAGCTGCGGTGACGTCTGAACGGCGAGCTCTGAATGAAGGATGGTGGGCAGACCTGGAGGCAGCTTGCTTTCGAGGTTTGGCCACAATCCTTCCATAATAGCTATTCAGAGCTCAGAGTATTTCGATGTCACCAGCAACCCCTGCAAAAAAAAAAAAAAAGCAGACGAACTTCCGCTTTGCACAGCTTGTTTCAGCGCCGCCGACCGCGCGTCTCGTGGGCGTCTCACACCAAGCGGGACGCTAGAACGCGGCGACGCCAAGACAAACGTGTCTACCACTTTGCGGCGTCTACATCGTCGAACCTTCGGCGTGTGTTTGCCGGGTCGGGGACCACCGAAAATAACGTCGTGCAAAAACAGTTTTCTAGGTGGTATCGCTCTTATACTACTCCTACTCTGCCACGTCTCATCAAATCGTCAAAATTACAAAAAACTCAGCCAGGATCGCGGCAATGGGCGTAGCGTTCCTCACTTTTGACGTCACACACACACACAAAGAATCAAAGACACAGCAAACAAAAATATTCGCGGTTATACACACCAGCCGGAAGAGCGTGGCAGGCATCGTATACAAGCGGCACAAGAAGCAGCTGCTGCTTGCCGCGCTCATAGCGCGCCAGTGCCGTGGCTTCACGCAATTTCTGCTCAAACACGCCGGGACAGCGCAGACACGCGCATCGCTACAGCGTGACTCGACTAAAAAATAATAAAAGAAATAAAGAGGAAAACAAAGCGAGACCCGATGGCCTTTTGATGGCCCGACGCCATCTCTACGCGTTGGTCGAGATCGCGGAGTTTTCCGACGCCAAACTCCGAATGGGCTGCTATTTGCCTAAAAGCCTTTTAATGCAGCTTCGCTCCCGCGCCCCCGCGCAAACCTCCCGCGAGCCGGGCGCGTGACGGGGATGCCCGAATTTGTTTCAATTTGGACACGCAGTTAGGGGCGCTCCGAGCGCAGACGCCTGCAAACTCGCTCGCGCCTCGCACCGATCGTGTCTTTGAGAAGAGGATTTGGAACATGACGTTGCGTTTCCGCCGTGTTAGGAATGACTGACACGTCGAGCGCGTCAGGGCTCGTCCCCGTTTCTAAACGAATTCGAACATTCGGCAATCGAACCTAGAATAATCGACGCATGTACTGTCGAGACCGGTTATAACGAAGTCGGTTATAACGAAATAGGAGCTACACCGAAGCGATCGCGATTTCCCATTCCCTTTTGCACCTGGTTATAACTGAAATCGGCTACAACGAAATAGCGGCTACAGCGAAGCGATCACGATTTCCCATTCCCCTATGCACTTCGTTATAACCGAAGTCGGTTATAACGAAATAGCGGATATAGCGACGTGATTTCCGATCCTCGTTGACTTCGTTATAACCGAACTCGACAGTATAGGGTTCTTGCACGAGACCAAGATGCGCCGCGACTACCGGTTCGTAAATGTCGCCGGAACCCGCCGGAATCTATGTCGGATGCATTCGTCATGTTATGCAGTGTTTTGTGCGCTTGTGAACCGCGTTCGCGCTGTAGTTTGTCCGCTCACTCGAGGTTTAAAATGGTCAGTTGCGCCGTAATTATTCGTTCTAGCCGTAGAAGTCGGCTGCAAAACGGAGCTACGGCAAGCAGTACTGGTTTTTCCAGAATTCCGGCGATCATTAGGAGCCCAAGACCAGTGTTGTACACGTTCCTCAAAAAAAGGAACGAAAGCTCGTTCCTCGTTCCTTTTGATTTTTGGAACGCGTTCCCGTTACAAGTTCCATCTGTGAAAAGGAACTCGTTCCCGTTACAACTAGAAAAATGAAACGTATGGTTACATATACGTTACATTCGAATTTTTCTGATTGCCACAATTAGTTAGATCACGCAAAGATTCTTTTTTATTCTATCCCATTAAATGGGAACATACGAATTTGAATGCAGTGATGGCAGGGCAACAGAAGAAAGAGACACACGACAGCAGGGTTCTTTTTGTTGATATATTCACCTTTAAAAATCTCAGCGTTTTACCATATTCCTGATTGGGATGGGCGATTGAGACGAGCCAAATGTACTGTTACCCCACATTGCACGAGCTTTTTACAACAACCTCACACGTTTTAATCTAACAAAGTACCTTGTTCGAACTTAACAATGGTTGATTCTCGATGTTGGCGTCCGCAAGACGAGCAAGTAAAGAAGAGGGTACGGCTTTTGAAGGTTAGTCTTGAAAAATATAAGTCCTTCTCCGGGAAGTGTAGATTCGTTGTTCTGTTTGAAGGTTGTGGACAAGGGGATTAGTAAAAATTATTTTTTGTATCATTTAAGTGACCAATATTCAGGATACAAGGGTGCGTTCGATGTCAGTTAACCTGTCCTTTTGTTGTAACTGTATGTCTGTTTGCGGAAGTTCAGTGATGGCTGTAGTCGGTCTTAGATTTCTGGGTGTATGAGGATTCGTGGAAGAAAAGAAAGTGGCTAACTTTGAAACCTCCCTCTTTTTGTGTCTTTTCCTTCGACTAAACGTTTTGCGTTTTGGTACTGCACTCTCGGGCACTGCAAAAAATAATAAATGTCCACTAGCTCCCCTGCACCCGACTGTTACCAAGCAACGACTACACAAAATGAACCCTAAGTAACCAAAAAATTTAATGAGACCCTGCTCTTTGTAAAGATATGATTTTTTTTTTTTACTTTTAGAATTTCCTTTTTAGAAATAAAATATTGGTCGAAAAAAAAAAGGAACGCCGTTCCTTTTTCCGTTCCCGTAAAAATGTAACGAGTTCCCGTTCCAGTTCCAGAGATGCAAATTGGAACGCCGGCGTTCCTTCGTTCCTCCCAAAAGGAACGCGTTCCAGGAACGCCGTTCCGTACAACACTGCTCAAGACAAGGCAACGCTCGAGCAATTGGTTCGCCGGTGCCATGAATGACTCCGAGGGATGATACGCCGGCACAATCTCGAACAGGCGGGTAAAGACGGGAACAGAACGCGGCCAAGCCTTTGGAGCTATAACATCTTCGATCCCGAAAGAAGGAACGTGAAAGAAAGCGACAAAAGAGCAGAAAAAGAAAGCAGACGAAAGCTTAGGCGTGTTCGTTTTGAAGCCACAAGTAAGTTGCTCGAGCGCTTGTCAACTTTATGCAGTCTTGGTAAATGCGCGAATCCGGTGTTTTTGTGCAAAGTAAGAGAAAGAAATGAGGTACAGAACTTACAGGTGATGTTTTGCTGCTGTTTTGTGGATATCAAGGCGTCGCCAGCGATATAGCCTTATCCGGACCGTCAGCTGGGACCGCCGATGTGTGAGTGTATGCGCCGCCGTTTCGAAGCGGCGAAATACATGCGAGCTTTCGCTCTAGGTTATTATATGAACTCTATGATTTTGGCAGAAAAGCTTCGTACCTCAACTAAGGGTTTGTGTGCTGCACCTTGGGTCAGGTGAGGAACCTTTTTTGGGATTGACTAAGACAAGAAAATATTCGGAAATGTGGTTATGAAAGACGGCTCTACGACTCTTCGGCACTACTGCTGCCACAATAAGACGCCGAATGCCTCCAACATGGCGCCAAGGCGCTGATAGCAGACGTCAATTTTGGTTTCGATTTCGAATCTAACCGGAAGTGACGTCAGGTGCAAGGAGCCTATACACCAGATCCGGCCGAATCACTTTTATTTTGTATGCGAAATACATCACTAATTACTTCTCCGAGTTCTATTGAAATTTAATTAAATTACGCTACGAATTACCGCGTCGTAAAAGTAATTGGTTGCAATTACAAGTCACCTCACAAACGTAATGTCATTACTTTCAAATTACATTTTTATGGTAGAAACATTTGTGAAGTTTCATCCTGCTCTTACGTAAATTTTGCTTGGGCCAACACCTCCTAGATAAGGAAGTCCAAGTGCTGAATTTTCCTGCGTCACTAAAGAATGACATCGTGGGTCACAGAATGGACACGACTGCGACGTCAGCGTTCGGCTAGGAGTCGTGTCCAATCAGCGCGTTCTTCTCACTTAATGCCGCCTTCTGATTGGCTATGGGACTAATAAAATAATCCAGTCTCTCCACGCCCCCGTACGTTTCTTGAGGTGTCGGTGTACCTTGAAACGAAGTTCGTCGCGTAACACCGAGCTTGACATTTTTAAGTCCTCTCGTCGGTCAACGGTGAACTCTTTCGGAAACTTTATTTTCAGTACTACTAAGCCTATTTTCTACCCGGTCATTCGGCTTGTTTCCCTCCAGAAATCGCGGTCACCGGGAGCTTTTAGCAAACCGTTACCGTGTTCCGTGGACCGGACTACCAAAGCCTTAAACGCAATGCTTCAAAAAGCCCAGAATATTGTTCAAGCAACTCCTAAATATCTTTTTCTCCTAATGCCGATATACTTACGCTGTACATATTCTTATGTTACTTGTTTCGTTTCACGAACATACCTATGAATTGCAATATAAATACATTCCGGAAGCCCCACGCTTCATGCCAAGAACCCCCCGACAAACGCTCAACGCTTCGTTTGTAACATATGCTCCTCAAAGAAGTTTCCTTTGTTTTAGTTTAAGTGCCAATTATTACATAGGAAGCCATGTCCAATACAACGGTGAAACGCGTCACGTCGCAGCGAAGCACCGGAAAATAATTTAGACCGTGCACGTGTTTTTTTTTTTTTGTTTGTTTTACGTGCAACTCTGTCTGAAGTTCAATCCCATCTAACTCAAATTGACGTGTTACGTTTGCCGTTTTAATCACGGCAGAAAACTGAAGTACTTTATCGGGTAACTTCAATGGCAAGTGAGAATGTGTTCTTTGCCGTGCACTGTTGTTTTCTTGTCGCGTTTTATTTTCGATGGTAGCCTGCCGAAACGAAGCGGTGAATCTCTCGATAATGTTCGTTCCTTCAGGCCATAAAGCGAGTGTGTGCCTACTTGAAACTTCAGCCCGCCACTAGCCCTCTTGCGGACGAATAAAGAACCAGACGAGTGGAGACGGTGACAGGGACTGACGGCCTCGGTGCCGTTGTAAGCGCATGGTTCTGGTCGGCGAGTTTCTGCATCATGCCGTTTAAAAAAACAAAACAATAAAAACGAGTGCGTTAAAATAGGAATACTTATGTTCCGCTTCGCAACTAATAAAAATCAACATGGTCATTTGCTTAACACGCGTCAACATCTCCGTCCCCTGTGATTTGCTCTTTCCCTGACCGCTTTGTATTCGTAGCCAAATGAATTCATCTTGGCACACTGACCGAGCGTCAGCGAGCAGGCGCATGGGAAATTCCGGAGAATCTATCGCCGTCTCTTCCGTCCTCTTGGAGCTAAAGGTTCAACCGGCGCCAGTGTCTACGCAACTTCCGGGATGTAAATTGAAGCAGACAGCTGCTACCAGTCTACTTTTGCTGTGCGTCTGCGCATTCCTGTGAGAAAACGCGCGTGCATTTTGTCTCTTCGACGGTGAGGATTATAATTGCAAATTCAATAACTTCGCCAACAAACCGACAATATTTTGACCTAAGATTTGAGATACTCCTTCAGCGACGTTCGTTGGTGTGTTTAGCAAATTTTCAGACAAATCGGGGACAATAACAAAATCGCCAGGGTACTCCTTTAAACAGCTTTTGGTTTAGGTTTAGCGGAAGAGCGCGCTTCGTCGGTGTCATGCCCAGAGATATGGTAACAAAGGCTCGAGACAAGCTAGTCATCACTGTTGACTATCAGTTGTTTCCGGTGTAAAAAGGTCAGAACAGGCGCCGATGTTCGCGCCGTCAAGGCACAATAAAGCGTTCCGTCTTCCTCCACGCAACATGACCGCGAGACATCACACAAAACGTCCTGTATTACCACTGACTGTGCAACGGTAACGCAGAAAAAGAGCGATTTTGTTTTCATTTCTGCTGTTTACTATCAAGCCTCCTTGTCTCGAAATCCGACACGATACACCGGGACGTTACAGTTGCGCTATGAATAGGACAGCCTCCATCTAGAACTCAACGCGATTGCATCTCGTGGTCCGTCTCTTCTCTCGACAGAGTGACACACATTCCCTTTCCCTGTTTGTACACGCAAAGAGGTATACGATGGGTTGGGAGAAAAACGCTCACCGTCTCCCATCAATAAACCCTTGGAATGCGATGCTGTCGGCGCCGATATGAGTTCCCGTGCTTCATTTTGTGTGTTACAATTGTTGGTTAAACGTCTTTTAGCAATGTCTGGCCACTCCGATTACCACAATGCGCGTGGAGGTAAACTTAACAGACTCGCAATTTTACGCGTTTGCTGTAACGAAAAGAAGCATTGCGTGTCCGCCAGGTCATCTGGTAGCACTCGTGCACAACGCGATCGCAGAGTACCTTTGTGGAAAGAGAAAGAAGGAGACGACGCGTGAGATCGCATTTTAGGCGATGAAGTTGGGTATTCAATACACAAATAAAACGTGATAAAAAAAAAAAAAGCACCGTTGGCGTGTCTATGCCTAAAGTGCCGTGCGGTGTGCGTCTTGTCGTCTGATCGCTCATGTATCCCGGTGTGTGTCTTTTTATTTATTTGCATTTGTTATCGAACAAATCTCGGAATTACATCAATATATATAAATTTCGCGGTTATAAAAATCATATTTTTCTTGCTTTTTCGTCAATTAAGCGTATCCAACTGCCAGGTATGCGAGGCGTCACCAGAAGATGTACTCAGACGGATACTTTTCGTACTCGAGTACACACGCAATCGCGTGTATCCGCGTACATATTTTTGCGTTAATGTTACGTTCCTCCCCGCCGTCACATGACGCACCTCAGTGACGGCCGCATACTATATACACTCTCGCATCGCCTTTTTTTCCTGACTGGCTGGCGCACCGTGAACCGCATAATTGGGTTTGGTCGCGGTGCCTCGTGACACCTCGTCCTCTCCGTCCGTCCGACTGCTCGCGGCAGAGAGCGGCCGTTGCGCGTCTCAATGCCAAATCGGATTAATAATTAACGTCCGATGCGGAGCGGCAGCCAAAGGGCCCCCGATTGCATTAGCAATTCCCAGCAGCGCCAGCGCGGGCCGCCGCCGCCACGTGTCGGAAGAAACGTGGCGGCGTGTGTGCGTTCGCGCGATGTGCTGCGGCTTGCCCCGCGGGCGAGTTTCTCCGCCGCCGCCACCGACTACGACACCGCCGGGAGTCTTGGAGGAGAAGGAGCGGCCAACCGGAAGGAAGCGTTCCCTCTTGTCCTTATGTTCGATGGTATCTTCCTGGTATATGTATATATCTCTATGCTTCTATATATATTCAATGCTTTCTTTCTTTTACTTTTTCTTTTTTTATATGTATAATATTTATGGGAGGAGCGTTGTGCTGAACTCTTTGGTGTCCTCAAGCGACGTTTGTTCTGAGGGGAAGGGGGGGGAGGGGGTTCGTTCGTGGTGTCGTGTTTTGGAGATTTTGAGAAGAATTGGGAGGTTTTTTTTCCTTCACCTCGCGAGGTTTTTGCGCACTTATTAATAGTCCGAACTCACTAGGCGTTGCAAGTATCTGTACGTGACACCATAGTTGTGACTGACAGGAGGCTGGCGCCTGTGCACGAAATGGTTTCGTGCTGTCTCGTGCTCGGCTCACGCAGAGTTCCATCGAAATAATCGCGCGTTCAGGAAAAAAATTACCGTTTGTTCCAAATGAAATGAATATTTGCACGATTGGGTAGGAAAAGTTAGCTTGTAAAAGCCACGCGTTTGCGCTCCTTCCTCGCAAATCTCGAAAGAACTTTAGACCGCGCGCGCTTCCGGCATCAAGAGTTTAACCGCGTTGTATTTTGCGGTAGCTTGGATTCTAGAGCACAGGGACGACTTGCGTAAGTTGAAAATGTAAAACCTTACCAAGCTTTGGATTCAGTGTGATAAAGCGACCTGTTAGTTGTAGACTCGCTAGCTTAAGAACGGAAGGTCTGAAAACCGTTGGGTATAAGGTTCAAAGATCTGTGGCCCGAAAACTACTCGCTAACGAGAATTGGAGAAAATGAAAACGGCGGCTCGGTGTCGGATATCTCCTCATGGCTCTTCGATTAGGGAGTTGGAGATCGGGTCTGAATGATAAAATTAGCGTGAATCTGAATACCTCCGGTTTAGTCGGGGTCCAACGAGTCACACGGGATTGTACCATGACGAACTTCGACGGCTTTACCGCGCCACCACAGATCGCGTCGTAGAGAAAGCACGGCGCCAAATACTGTCGACGTTCGATGCTGGTAATACGCGGAGTGCAAGTTCGTCTGTTTTTTTCGCAGGGGTTTTGGTGACGTCAAAAAGATGCTGAGCTGTGATTGGCTTAAATGGAAGGATAGTGGGTAGACCTCATTACAAGCTGCCTCGAGGTCTACCCACTATTCTGCAATCAGAGCCAATCAGGGCTCGGCCTCTCTCTGACATTACCACAACCCTTACAAAAGAAGCAGATGAACTTGCGCTCTGCAGAGACATTCTTCCACGCTAAAAGCACGGTCTTTTATTTTCCAAACTACTTCGGCGATATTCCGGTAAAAGAAGCAGATAAACCGTATTCAATCTAGTTTCTTCGGCAATTTACGTTTCTTGTTAGAAAAACAGTATACTTTTTTTACAACTATGAAACAGTTCCCGAGGGTAACGGCTACTATCATTCCACCCTTTCGAAAGCAGGCACTCTGCACCGGCCATTTCACGTGGCACTACATTCTCGGGAGTTTGGACTCCCTGGCTTAAAACCTTACCCTTCCTGCTACACAAAAGAACCTCGCCTCCCCTTTTTTTTTCGGTGTTGGCTTTCCACCACACCTTTCTAGCTCAAGCTTCTACCGTAGAAGAACTCGCTACAAAAAAAAATTGATTAAAACAAATACGAGAAAAGAAACAATTAGCGGAAGGGAGAACGGTTGGATCGGGAGGGGAAAGGGCGTTCTCCTAATTGAAGCGTGAAAGCGGCACCCTCGATAAGCGTCGTTTCAGGTGCAAGAACCCGCTGATCATTACAGTCCTTCATTAATTTCATTCGAGGGTTCTTGCCTTCCCCCCGGCTTCATCGTCTCTGGGCGTCGCTCGCTGCTCTCGGGTGTTAATCACCGTCCGGGACGATGAAAGGAGCGAGGCTGGAAAAACCGGGAATCGGAAGCTTGGACCCCGGAACGCTCGGAAGAAATTTTGTCCCGTCATTATGGTGACCCGGTGTGTCTCGCGTTATTGATTGGCTGCCGTGCTACGCGATCATCGCACGCGTAAAAAAATAAAATAAAACGCACAGATTTTGCGTGACAGAATCACGGACAAAGCAGCGCGGGCCAGAGCTTGTTCGAAGCTTTAAGCGTGAAATAACAACAGCTAAATTATCGTATTCATATCCGAAAAGGAGAAAAAAAAAAAAAAAGGTGTATTTGGAGGTATGGGGGCCGGGAAAGATGAGAGGAGGATGGGTGTGTGTGTGTGTGTGGGGGGGGGGGGGGGGGGGGGGGCTTAGATTGGTAGCAGATAGATCGTTAAAAGACTTAGGTGCATCTCGAATTTGTGTCTTCTGGAAGTTAAACAGAATAAGCCTTAGCGAAAACGCGATGTTCCTTCAAGGCACGAAGGATTCTGCAACTTCTCCTACTTTGTTTGGACGCGTAGTATTATAAGAACGTACACTTATATGTTATATCACTTTTTTAAAGTAATATTTTCTGGGCGCTGCGGGTTAAATTAAATAAAAAACATATATGATTGTATCAATTCAAAAGGACGAGACTGAGTGTTTCGTCCGAGCAAATTCGACCGGCGCTGGCGGCTTGCGCCGAAGCTAAGGGAAAGGTGAAAACAGCATTTCAGGAGGACAAAATAAAAACAAGGAAGTCGTGCCCAGAGAGCGCTTCAGCTCCGTGTTCCCAGCAAAAAAATGCCATCAAGAATCAAGAAAAAAGGAAAATCGGCAGCGGATGTTTATGTTCACTCTGGTAGAATATATATATATATATATATATAACATTTTTTGGGGGGGTTAACGCGCCCGCGGCGCAAGGATATCGGCGTTTACCTCCACCGGTGACCCTGTCGCCTAATTACATTAAACCTTGGGCCGAGGTTTGACCGGTCAGCCGCAGGGGAGAAGCTCGTTAGAACCGCAGTGGCCGCGATGTCCACGGGATGGACCTTTGGACGTGACCAGGGTGACGCTCGGATTGTTGGTGATATCACAGCGTGCTCATGTCCGCGTCCCACTAGAGCGACAGACAGAAACAAAAGGCAGCGACAAGCCTCAAACACATGCAGCATGCCCGCGATGGTACCTTTGGCAGGCGTTTTGTCGTTTGGTGCTCGGGAAGTAAGCACGAGCGATTGCAAGTCTGCCAAAGATACCCTCGCGTGCATTATGCGCGTGTTTGAGCATAGCGTCCTTTATTCTACAAAGCCTCTCAAATCGCAAGACTCTGGTTTGAGTCTTGTCGCTGTCTTTTGTTTCTGTCTGTCCCTCTTGTGGGACATGGGCATCACGACATCCGCCGCAGACTCCGCTCGCCCATGCCGTTCGGGACAAAGGCTTCTACTCGGCGACAGGCGTACGTCCGCTTTATTATACCACTCTTAAAGGTGCGATGCAACAATATTTGAACTTTGCGCAAATACCGCTTAAAACGGATCCCTAACGTTAATTACCTATGAAACACGCGTTCGTTTTTCAACCCACGCAAAAGAAGTCCAAGAAAAAAAATTAAGAAAAACGAGCAGCGTTCACCCCCTCAACTCGCAGCCAGAACAAGCGGCCACGTGATCTGGAGCCGATTATATGCCGCCAGTGTTGATCATAGCCACGCGCTGGGGTTGGCAAAGCGCAGGACACGCGCTGAGTTCCAGACATTGTTATGGCTCGGCTGTTGGCGTCGTTGCAGCGATTGGACACGGGTCACTACCCGGATGCTTCTCGAGCTAGCAATTATCACGAGCCCAAGTCGAGTGCCCACGCAATGCTCGGGTCCAATCTATGAACCGCATTCAAATATCGTCACTTGGGTGTACTGCGATCCCCGAGTTACGTCATAAAATTTTGCAAAGGAGAGATTGAATGAAAATGATCGCTTTTGTGCTTGAAATTACAACGCAACAAAGGAGTTTCTTGGCCAATGGCGTTGCGTGTGAGTATCCTTGAGTCCCAGGTGCGCCAGTAAGCTCGTGTAGCGAGAAAAACTTTCCAATTGAATATCGTTGCACAGCTCCTTTAACGTAAAATACGTTGTTACTGTGTTGTTGTTGTATTTTTGTGAGGGTAATTTGGTAAGGCTGTAAGACGCGAACGCGAGATGCAAAATATTTTCGGTTTCACGTTTTCACGTGACAGTTGTAGCAAACAGTCAGTTGTTGTTGTTGTTGTCAGGAAGAGTCAATACAATCTTTACTATATTTATAATGCCTATAAACCGGTATTCACTAGACGCCATGTTTGAGCGCGATGTTTAGAGGGCGTGCTTAGAACGAGCTCGCATTAATAGCCTGCTAGGAGCGGCAATCTTAGAGGTGTGGATGCAAGTTGCGAAAGAACGGTGGAAGCTCGCCATCAGCAGGCGATCAGCAGTCGCGCACACAGCTATGGCCACCAGCGATTGTGTTTTCTGTCCTCCCAGTCTCGGTTGTTTCCCCGAATTTCGTCGGTGCTTCTCGAGGCCCATTGACACACTTGCATTTGACTGCGTTTGACCGCGTTGCGTTGCGATACCACTGCCTGTTACCGTGAAATTCGCCCTCCGTAGGCTGCGTGCCAAGCTATAGACGTTTTTCGTTTCCTCCCGTTCTCAGTCACGTGGGTCCTTTATCTGGTATGCGGGACGAACAAATAATAAGACATTTCCACCAGGAACATGCGAGAAAATATAGGTGAGGCAAGCCAAAAATGCCTTGCCATTCGCGAAATTTTCGTGAATACCTGCCAGTGGCGTGGAGGGATCAAAACGATGTTTTAGCGCGCACCAGACGTGACGATAATCAAGATGGCAGCGCCTTTGCAGAAAATGTGCATACTTCTTGAATGGCTTGGCGCGCTTTATGCAAAACACGGACGCCTCCGTAACCTACCGGTCGTATCTCCACCGTAAGTCCCGGCAACCCAGTGAAATGCAGTCAAACGCCACTGTGTGAATGGGCCTTTAAACAACTGAGCGATTCGTATCATTTTTTATTTTTCATAAGTATGGAATTGGATTGTGCGCGATGCAGTATCGACACTTACGACAATAGAGGAACGGCATACAACGCCAGCCGAAGGCCAGCTTTTCCGGCTCTCCGAACACGGTCCGAAGCCTGGCAACATAGGTCACCACCACCCGGAGTAATCGAAACCTGTGCACCAAAATGCTGACGTCATCGCATTGAGATCGCGAGCGAAGACGCTGATTGGATACGAGTGCTGATTCATCGTTCGGCTGGGCCTCGTGGTCCAGTGAATGCGTCGAAGGGCGCTCTGTGTCGGGCTCGGGCCCGGGCCCAATTGCCGAGTTGAAGCCATCCGAACGGTAATCACGTTTCCACGGAACGAAGAGGAGGCAGGATGTTCGCAGTCTGTCTAAGGCTGCAGCGACCCCAAGCGCCATTCTTCGCTGTGCTCCTCAACTTACGTAACGTGTCACTTTTAACGAAAAAATAGTCAGAGTGCAGGCGAGCTGGTGTAAGTTGAACATGATTGTAAACCTGAGACTGGGGCAGAAAAGAAAACACACCTTCTGCTTTGTTCTCTTTTCTGCCCCAGTCTCAGGTTTACAATAATGTTCGTGTCATTTATACGCGTATACAAAGGTGCCACTTGTATGCCAACTTATTCGTGAAAAGTCCGTTCATAACGGGTGTGCGGATTATGCACCGGTTTGATTCATAGGCCTTAAAAGACCTGGACGGTGTTTCTTCGCTATATCCATGCCTTCGTCATACGACTGTTTACTGCACACATATGCGTCCGATTCTTGTACTCTTACACGCGCGGTGATTGCCTAACGGCATGGTGTCTTCGACCCCAACTTTGAATGACTAGGCGTTTTGGGTAAGACACGAGAGCGTCAGTTGCCGGCATTAACATGTTTGTTCGCGGAAATGTATACTACTGGGCCGATGCGTGATGTGAATCGGTAACAGACGCGCTTTACGAGCAAGCCCCACAGCTGAACCGTGACCGGATGGTCCGCACAAAATTGTCTCTCTTGTACGTTTTGGTTAGCGGAATTTGAAGAGTGGGAGCCGGCTTTAAACGACAAGTACATAAAAACGATATTATCTGCCTCAGCATTATAGAATGTTATGAGTTACACTGGGGACCCCGCCAACGTAAGGGAAACGTATTTTCTATCGGAGACGCTCGCGACCAATAGCGTAGCTGTGGTCGGCCTCCCACGACTGGTTGAACGCCCACTATGAAGGCTTCGAGAGGATTAATTTTTCCTTCATTCACGGAAATAGAACTTCGGCGGTGTTAGTTTAAGAATGTCACGACTCCAAGCTCACACCGTGTGTGCGTTTTTCTTTTTTTTTACGCGCAAGCGAATTTGTTGTTCGCAATTAATGGCCACATAAGAGGGCGCCACCAGCACATCTCCTCTCCAATAGTTCGGATTTAAGTTGGAGTCTGTCCCAGCCGATTCGTCAACATGGCTTCCGCGGTCAACACATCAACAGCCATTGTGGTGGGCTTGCTGCTAAGCGCGTTCTTTCTGCAGCCTTCATTTCGTAACACCAAATGTTATTGTATTAATTTTTTTCTCCGAGCAAGAACAAACGGGAATAATCACCAGCACGGTGAGATGACGTCACGCAGTAAGCCAAGTTTACCAGGTCACTACACTCCGAGATGCGTAAAGGGCTGTTTATATTCCGATGTTGAGCACAGTGAACGCTGTGAACGATTGGCCGGCAACCAGGAACTTGATATCTGCGACCAAAGAGTATCTGTGCGCGCTGCGCAACGCCGCGCCCGTCGACGTTACGTTGGAGTATAAACGTACCTTAAGAACCATCGTTCTCAAAACTGGGCCCGTAGTCTTGGTAGTATATATACTTCTCCGGAAGCGGAACGCACGCCCCGCAAGCAAAGGCGCCCCCCTCCCTACACATCGCGTGCTCACCAGAGCACTCGCCTCCCATCAAGAGCAAGGGGAAGTTGTCGGAACAAAGGAAAGCAGCGCCCAAAGCACGCAGGGCGAGGAAAGGCGGTCCTCCCTGTCCGACATGCAGGCGCGAGTCGCGAGAAAAAAAAAAAAATAGCGTTTGGACTCTGGCTTGCAAGCGCGAGGCCCCCGACGTACAGAACTCCCTTCACCACCACACAAACGGAAGCAACCCTACGCCGGTGTTCAAAAAAAAAAAAAAGAAAACATCTAAAGAGAAGGATAGATATAACAACACAAACAAAACAAATAATTTTATTCCTTCTTCTTCCCCCCCCCCCCCCCCCCCGAAAAAAACCCAAAAAACTTAGCGATAAAATGAAAAGGAACTTTTTGTACAACCAAAGCAGCGAATACCGTGCGTGTGGCTGTCGTGGGCGCGCGCATGCCGGCGCGTTTGCGGGTGCGTAGCGCAGTTGGCGGCTTGCTGTTCTTCCTCCCGCCGCCCCGCCGGAGCTGTCAATCCAACCCAGCGCGTGGGACGGAACACACCTGGGCGGCAGGCACCGTCGGTTTTTTAGTTGAAGCAGGGCGCCTCTTGACGAACACCGACCACCACTCCTACGAAAAAAACGAGATAGAGAGAGAAAAAAAAAGTAAGAGACAGCGTCTGGGGCGTTGACGGAAGTGACGTCATTAGGGAGCTTGAGAATAGCGCCTACTTAGAAGCTTTGCGTATACGCTAAGAAATAGCGTCGTCGCCACTGCGCCGAGCTCAAACTATGTATTGGACTGGCGCACGACGACGAGGCTAGTTCTGGTTCGTACGCGAAGCTGTTGGGCACACGCTATTCCAAAACTCGTTATTTCGTACACCATTTCCTCCGTCCCGCGGCGCACTCCGAAAAACCTCTACAAGATCTGGATCCCTGCAGACAAGGCTAAAGCGTATACCCGAGGGAGGAAAACGATCTACGAAAGGATCCTTTGTTTAGCTTCGTTGCTGTGTAGCGACGACTATATCATACTATAGTGTAGGCATTGAGGGGTGAAGAAGAAGAGAGAGTAAGTCAGTCAGATTAGCCAACTACTGTAGACGCTTTAAACACGCGCCAGATTAAGCCGCCTTTGCCGACCTTCCCTTGTCTTATCGAGGTGCCGAGCCACTGAAGCAAGCATTGACGAACCTCCACAAAGGCTTATGCTTTGGAGGACACAGTAGCACCTGAAGTGACAATGACCTGTCCTGATGTGGCAATGATGAAGTGAAGCGTACGGAATAAGAGGAAACAAAAACTGAAGGTCGGTCATGGCGGAGGCCATGCACAGTTGCCTGAAAGCGTCTATAGACCGACGGCCATTGCTGAGTTCCTCGCTGCTGTGCGTGTGATCAAAGCTCTACCTCCGAAAACCTTTTGCATACTAAATCGTACGCTAAAAAAAGATTATTGGCCTTGGCAGACGAATAGTAAACATGCGCATTCAACAATGTTCTCAAACATGCCACCCAGGGAATATCCCCTACTGAGAACATTTCGTGGGTCTTATTGTAAGGCTAATACTGCCCTAAACGGTATTAACCTTATATCAACGGTTTACCGAAACTTCCCATTGAAACGCAATCCGTTCGGAAACTCTACGCGTAAAAAATCGAATATTTTGACTGCATCATCGCCACCGCTATATCCGTCACGATGGCATAGCGTGACTGACAAAACCGTGTCGTGATTCGGACTCCAATGCTGGACAAATGAATTAAACGTAAAATGAAAGCAATTTCGACATCAAGAGCCGCATGAGGTTGCGAATTTTATTACAAGGCGAGAAGCTATGGCTGAGACGCAGTGTGAACCGTCTCGCCGTTTAAAGAAAAAAAATGGTGCAAAAATGGTTTCCGATCGCGCTAACGCTGTGGTCATTTGGTTACGACTACGCCACGAATATGGCGCCAGACGTTGAAACTGCGCTGTTAACATTTACTCTCTGGATTCCTTAAACGCGTTGGTTCAATTACCTGAAATAGATTTAGCCATTTCTGAGAACAAAGAAATAACTACGGTAAATTTACTTGGCCCATAAAAATCGTTACATCAATGCCCGAACGTTATAACAATTATAAGGCACTGGTACACGTCATACGAAAAACTTGCTAGGATACACCCGTTTAAAAATTGTAGTTTTTTTCTTGTGTTTCTCCGCCTTGAACGTTTTTATATTTATTTCACCTTTTTATTTCCCCAATACGAAGTATTAGGCCAGCATAACAAAAAAAAGGTTGACTTCTTTTTTTTTTTATCACATCCATCTATCAATCAATAATATCCATAGACCGTTCGCGCTGCTCCGCTATTGACTCCGTGTGCGCCGCCATACTTGAACAGGGGGTCGGTGAGGCTAATTTCAGGAATTGCGCCACACGCGGTACGTTCAAAATGAAAGAAACAAAAGGCGTCTACCGTATCCACGTGTTTACACAGCGAAGCGCTGCAATGTTTGTCGGAGCCCGTTGAAAAACACCGAGACACTTAACCGTTAGTATTATTTAGGTTTCTTTGTTTCGAAAGCGCCATACCGAGGGACTTTATTTCAAATGATGACGTGCCGCCATGTTTTGGTGTAGACTTTTGAGTGTTGTCATTCATCGTGCCGAGGACTTATGAAACGTGACTGCAAGAAGCGGTGTTCCCCGAACATCAAATATCATTAGCAGCAGAGACGAACGGTCGGGTGAGGATTACGAGTCAGAAGGGACGCCCGTTGTGTTCTGCGCAATGCCAACCAGACATATAGTACCCGTAGCTAAAAAAAGGGTAACTTAATGCCGTTACTTTTTACTCACTCAAAACGTAACAAAGTACGTAACCGTTACCGAGATTTAAAGGGAACGCGTTACATGAACTTAAGGGTAACAAATTGCGTTCTCGTTATTTTAGATGTGTCGTTTTCCTGAACCAGTAGCATCCTTCCAATAGTTTGCGTCCCTTATAACGCCTAGCTACGTAACGCATTCATGGACATTTTTTTTTTTTTTTTTTAATTTCCTCGTCGACGTTTTTTTGCTGCAGAAGTCCCAGGCGCCAGGTAGCGTCAAAACCTAACAGAGTAACTCGTGTTGTGCACGTTTTTCTCCGCAAGTAACTGAAAATAACTAAATCGTTACCTTGTTACTAGAAAAAACGTAACTAGACAGAACTAACATGTCACTTGTAGAGATTTACGTACAAATCTGATGCCAACGAACCAAAAAATTGGGTTGTGTGTGTGTTTATACAGCCTAGAACTTGGTCTGCCTCACAGGGGCGACGAGTCTCCCAGCTGTAGATGAGCAATTTAGCCAGTGCGGTACAGCCGCTAGCCTGGGGTCTTTAACGTGCATCACGCAGTAGTGATACACGACCGCACGCCGGTACGATGCTCATCCAGATCGAAACGGGCAGGGGTGGGGCTCGAACCCAGGATCCCTGGGTTCTGCAGCGCGAGCTTTCGCTCCACGTGCTCCGAGCTGGTGTGCGCTAGACCACTCGGCCACAGATCCCCCCGCCAACGAACCAAAAAAAAAAGCACTGCATGGCTTTTTGTTTTCTTTTTTTTTCCTTCTTTTTTAATATTCTAATATCCGAGTTTGGAAGATAAGGGACGTATACGCGGCATTTGTTTCGATGTTGGCCGTCAGCCTTTTCACGCACAAAAGGAGAGAGACGTCCGTTATGCTCGGCTCCTAAAAATGAATCGCAGCCGTCGACCCAGCTGCCTATAAGGTGAGCATATGTATACATGCACAACGACCGTCGCACGCAATCCTGGCACCCTGCACGCGCGCTCCCACGCATCATGTGCGCGCGTGTGAGTGTGTGTGTGTGTGTGTTTTTTTTGCGCGTGAGTGCCGGACCGTAACGAATGTCGTTGGTGTACACCACCCCACCATTTCAAATCACATGTGTCCAGCGTCTGTCACTCCGACGCATAACAAAAAGAAGGACTATTTCCTAAAACACGCCTGTCGCGACAAAACTAAAGAACAACAAAACAAATGCTATATTTGTAACTTAAAATAACACTGTATTCACTGTCAGGTTACGAAACACACGGTATAGAGGTCATTATGCTGGGGTTCTTTCCTTCGTGATTGGCTCTTCCATCATTCTTGTAGACTCGTGCCTCAATCTGATTGGCCGAAGGGCGATAATAAGATGCGTAGGGCTCGCCTTGCCCCGCATTTTTTAGGTTGTCGGTGACTCTAAGACGTATGAGGACACATGATGCGGCTCTGCTTTTCCTCAATTTATTCCGAGAACCAATCACTGCGATGTGCGCGTAAAGTGCTCGTCGGTCAGTGAGGCAAGAAAACGGGAAAATGAAGTTTTCAACGAGGAATAATATATTACTTCGATGTGATGGCGAATGAGTTTTACCCGAGTTTTTTAAACGTGATGTTTAATCGCGTTGTAAGTCGTATTTTTGTTTAGTGTAAAATGCCTCTTCAATATTGGCAGTCGCTGAACTCGAGCAACACCACGTATACTCGTTTTCACCCGGAGAAATATAGAAAAAAATAAAAGTAGTCCGGCCCCTCCGGCGGAACGTTACTAATTTGCCCGTTTCTGCGAATAATTAATATGTATGTAGGTGCATTTTAGATTACGTATTTGTAGTATTAATAAGACCTACAACGTTTAAGATGCTAAAGGCGTCACTTCTCGCTCCTACAACCGAATCTAGTGTAAGAACTACTTCGCCCAGCGCAAGGATGTGAGTGGAAGGTGTTGAGCCGCGTTCACACTGCCCATACATCGCACAAGATACACGGCATTCGCCACAGACATGACGACAGAGGTGTCTGCGGACACGACGTAAGCCTGTTCGAACCACGTCTGCTTCGTGCATTGGTAATGCTCCGACTATGCATGCAGACAGTCCGCGTGTATGACCAATGTGACAAGACCATCGTATAAAAACGAAACGCGCCCCGTGCAGTGTCTGTAGACTTTGTTTTGCACGATGTCTTACCAGAGGGATTGCAGCCTTGGTCCCGATGGGCAGTAGGAAAAGAGAGCGTCTGCGGGTCGTATACTGATCCCCCTGTCCACGTTCTTGTTGCGCAGCCTGCAAGCGGAAAGAGGAATCCCCTGGTGGGGCTTCCGCGCCGGTGTCCGGGTCTGCGGCCAAGAACCAGCCCAAGAAACCGCGCCTCGTGTTCACCGACCTGCAGCGGCGCACCCTGCAGGCCATCTTTAAGGAGACCAAGCGGCCCTCCAAGGAGATGCAGATCACCATCTCGCAGCAGCTGGGCCTGGAGCTCAGCACCGTCGGAAACTTCTTCATGAACGCGCGCCGCCGCTCCCAGGACAAGTGGCAGGACGAGGCGGACAGGGGCAAGGCTGCCACGTAGCCACGAGCGCCGCCGCAGCCGCCGCCCAAGACGTGCCGCCAGGAGCGACCGCCGACACAGCAGCCGCAGCAGCAGCAGCCAGCAATACAGACGACGACACTCAACAGGACGTGGACGTCGACCACGACGACGACGACTCCGCGACACGGGGACGCTTGGGAACCTCCGCTGAGGAACCTCTGGGGACACCACCCGTCCCTGGGGAACTCGGAGACTTTGGGGGGAAACCAGACGCCCGTGGTGGAGACTACGGAGAGCACCCCCTGGGAACGCCTGGGAGTTCCTGGGTACCCCCCCTGGGAACCTATGAGGACCATCGGGAACCGGTTCGGGACGGTCGCGAACTTCTGGAACCCGTGGGAAGCCTTCTGAAAGCGGTCCAGGAGCTTTGTTTGTTTCTTTGTTGAGGAAATACTCGGCGAACAGTGAGAAATTCTAGGGGTAAGCTCTGAAGGTTTGGGGACGACGCCTTGAATTTTGGGAAACCTGAGAGAATTCTCGTGATTTGCGGGGGGACGTTCGGGGAACTACTCCTGTCTGTCCCAAGTGACGATCTGAGATATTATGGTTGACCTACCTTCGCCGAAAACTCGTCGCCTTCTTCGGACGATGTCCCAGTAACCTTAGAAATCACGAGGAACCTCAGGAGCATTTGTACCCACAACGGGCTTTCGAAATTAATTACGAGTCTCGAATCTTAGAAAGCCCGAAAATACTTTAGTTGACCACAGCATTCGTCGCAGACTATGGTTATGATACTCTAAGAAGAAGAAAAACGGTCCGCGAGACGTCGAGTCAAAACCCTCGGGGGAACCCAGGAACCCAGTTCATTCCTCCGGATGGATCGTGTAGGCTTAGAACCAAAGTGTCGGGCTCGGACGGACCCTGTTCGCCTCGCCTTCGCGGTTTCCGCTTCGCGTCCTGCCCGACCGTCTCGTGGGACGGCGGCGCACACTCGAGGCAGCACTCATGCATCCCCAGGTCGTCCCTCGAGCTCGTGCATTCTTCTCGCTTCGCTCAGCGCCTCTTACACAACAAGGCCGCGGTGCTGGCTCTTCTACGTCATCTAGTGGAGGCCAGCGGTGAGCGGGCACTAACTGGATATGAGTAACATGTCATCGTTCGACTGGCACTTGTGCCCTCACTTCTGAATGGCTTACAGATTTGAGTTTGTGTGATCGGCAGCTTACAACGAGAGAACGCAGTGGCGCCATCTGTCGGGAAGCGCTGAAACACTTCCGATTTAGGCATATTTCCGAATAGACGACCGTTTCCCCATAAATGGCGCAGAAGCCACATTCGCGTGAGACGAGGCGTCCGCGCATGCGTAGTGTCGAGAGCAGCGCCACCGCAGTGCGCACGCGGGATCGAAGTGGTTCCGGGGGCTACCCGACAGGTGACGCTACTTCACACCCAAACTCAAATCTGTGACCCAGCCTTCGCTGAACACGAATTCAAAGGTCGAACGCTGACGTGCTCGTCGTGTCCAGTCTTTGCTCCACGCGCCGGCCTACAGTTGGGGACGTTGAAAATCCGATATTACGGCCTTGTCATTTTCAGAAACAGGTGTAGATTGGCACCTGGGCGAGCGAAGCGAGTGACGTGCATTCTCCTTCTGCCCCTCTCCCCTCTTTCCCTCTATCCCTTGTACATTGGCATACATTCCCAGTGAGATAGAAACTGCAGCTATTTATGGAGGTCTATCCGTGACCGAGTGTTTGAGAGATTATATTTGTTTTTCTTTTTGGTTGTGTTTTGAGAGAGTTGGCGCACATGGAGTGTGTATATGCGTGTGTGTGTGTCTATTGTGTACGTATTTTTTTTTTTTTTTTAAGTTATAGTGTCGCGTCGGGAAGGACGTTTTTTCGGTGTCTCTTTTTCAACGATCTCGTCATCTTGCCCACTTTTGGTGTGTGTGTGCGTGCGTGATAAATGCCTGTTCTACTTAATTTATTATTCCCCTCCCGCAGAACGACGGTTTGTTTACACCCGTATGTGTCTCTGTTGGTATACAGCGTATTTATTTTGTGACAAAAAGAAGAAAAGAAAAGAACGCCGCGGGAAACGTTTTTTTGTTTTTAGGCGATCTCGTTAATTGTGTTCACCTAAAGTCTACCTCCTGGTCCTCGAGGTGGAACTTAGGAACGCTAGTCATTCCTCACTTTTTTTTTTACACTATTTATTATTTTATGCTGAGTTTTACAAGGTTGTTGCTTACCCGTGACTTAGCGTCGGGTCTCGTTTCCTGTGATTGTTTGACTTAGTCGCGTATTTATTTATCTATTTATTCGAGTATTCGCGAAAGTATTGCGAACGCCGAGGTGCTCGCTGGTGTAGGTAATAATAATGATAAAAACTAATATCGTGCAGACTGCTTCGCCCAGTCCCGAAATGATAGCAGCATAGGCCCTCCGTACGTAATATTTCGACCAGCCTATTGCCGTATTATGACATCCATTTTTCGCAAGAAATTCTTACTGAATATTTGTAAATGTTAATGCAATTTGTAACAAAAAATAAAAATAAAAACGAGTGCTTACCATTTCGGATAGGTAACAAGCAGTGTCTCCTTAGCAGTCTATCTTACAAACCGTCTAGTCATCTTTCTTCGACTCTCGTTCATTAGTTCAAGTAAATACCTTTAGATCGGAATGTTGAGGAAATGCAGAAAATTCGTGGAAAGACATGAAGTTCGTAAAGTTATGGGGGTTGCATTTAGGAAACGTAGGATTAACGGACGATTATCAGAATGACGACTTTGCCGATAATGAATTAAAGTGTTTAGGCACCCGAAATGCATCGAGTTAGAGAGATCAAACAAATATGCGGTATATATATATATTTAGGTTTTTAGGTGCAACGCATGTTTCCGAGCACGCCCGACTTTTCAACTTACGGGTCAGAATAGGCTGAAGCTGCAGCGGTCCCGCGGTACTCGTAAAACCCTCGCAAACACACGAAAAAAAAAAGACGCAGACAGGCCAAATTGAACACGAAACGGACCCCCAAAATATGGCTGCCATTTCCCATTCGCGATGTTCTACATTCATAGTAAAGACTTCTCTAAACCGAAAGTTCCTGGAAGCAGACGTTCCCAGCTTTTACGACCACCACCGCCGGCCTAGAAGCAAAACAAAACAAAACGAAACTAAAAAAAGGAGGAGGGAGGGAAATTACAATTAGGGAGAGCCCGAACACCAGAGACTTAATTACTCGTAAAAAAGAGACACGCTACCGTAGCTCCCGTCTCCCTAAATAAAGGGGGAAGATAGCGAAACGAATAAGAAAAAAAGGAACTTCCTAAAATCCGCAATCAGCGGTGGCCAATCAGAAGAACCCTTCATAGGGGGCTTAGGGTATCTCGCGGCGACGAAAGGGCCCGTAACCTTAGCCCGGGGTGTCTTTCGTATCGACGAGCGCGCCCGTCCGGTGCTGGCGGATCCCCACTACCGGGGTTCCGACACGCGTCACTAGGTGGCGTCGCGCGCGCGCGCTTCGAGGGAAAAGCAGGCAGTGTGCTGCAGGAGAGCGTGGTTTCATTAATTACCGCTAATTACTTCGCACGACTGTTCACGTGCCGTAGCGTGAGAATGAAGGCTTTCTCTCCACTTTCAGACATTCCAGGGGAGTCAGCGGATTTTTAGTTTGCAGTCGGCGTGTGTTCGTGGAATTTTCGTGCGTTCGTTGGGGCTCAAGAACATTCCGAGGCGTAAAATCGTCTATTTTTTTTAATTTATTTTGCGGGGAGGGGGGTTTGGGCTGCCGTAGCATGTCGGCGTTGACCCCAACAATTTTGATGAATCTTAATCCTAGGTGGCCAACGTATGGATATTTTTGTTAAAAGTTTGCAAAGAAATTATTCTTTACTTACTTCACAAAAGCATCTTTTTTTTTTTTTTGCTTTAGAATGTTAGAATTTAGCAACGAACTAAAAAAAGACAGCAACTACTTAACAGAAGGTTCTGCCAGACCAGTTTTTGGTATTGCTTCTACTTATGGCCAAAAGATTCTTTTTCTTCTTTTTTTTTAAAGCAGAGCTTGACAGTGGTATTTATTATTGATGCATTTATTTTGAATACGACCAATCTCAGGGAGAGATTACATCATGAAGGAACACAAAAATACGTAGGTCATAATCCGTACCTCAACGTCAGATTACTCTCGTAACCATTGCTAGCACCAGTTTACCGAAACTACCGTTACTCTCTCGAATGATTACGAAACTATCGTAATTCTCTCGGATAAATGCGAAACTATCATTACTCTGCGCGTGACCGCAATGCATCACAGATGGGGCCTTCTCACCAGCGAGCACCTCGTCGTTCCGATTTAGATTCGAAACTACCGAATTTCAATGGCAGTTATATATTTTTTTTAAATTTTTTTTACACTTTGCACCGAAATCGATCACGTGACGTCGTGGCTCCGCTTCTAGTCAAACAAGAGTGTCGCTCGACGTTTGTCGCTCGTTCCAGGTTTTCTAATGTCGCGCCGCGCCGAAACGTGAACACAGAAGCCCCGACGCTACCGATAAAACCTCCACATAAAACAAATGCGGAGACTCCCGGTGTTGCAGTTATTGATTTGGTAAAGTACGTTCCTGGTCTAGTCGGTGTATATTTAGGGACAACTCAAGTAGACCAAATGAGACGACAAAGACAAGAAAATAGACAGGACAAGCGCTTGATCCATCTAGACTCTTGCCCTTATCACATTTGCGATATTTTATTTGTACCAGAGTTATTTATTTATTTACTTGTTATTTGGCCATTACGATGTCAGCCTTTACTTCTTTCAAAATAATCAAACACAGCCGTATAAAGCAAAAAAAAAAAAAAAGTCACGATAAACCGAGTGTTTTCGGAGACCACAACTTGAGCTTCGGTTTCCATATACACTAAATAGGTGGCGCCAGCCACCACCCTTTTTCAAGGTGTAAACCGATAGGTTCATAAAACGCTCTAATGTTCTGACAAAGCTATGTGTGGCTCTAAGCACGAATTGTCTACGAGGCTTTCTTTATTTGAATAATTCGTCGAAATACATTGTAACGTCAGTTTTAATGCGCAAATATCGTTCCTTTGTATATTTAGGAGTTTGATACCGGAACTGGTTGTATAATCGATCGTATAAAAAACACCTACAGGCATTTGAGGTCTCCCGATTGCAAGTTTAGAAGGAATCCAGTAGTTCGCCTTTGAACTCTTATCATTTGGTGTGTTATGTCATTGAATTCTTTTGTTACCGGAAACAGAGACTGCTAACATTGAAGGCCTCCCCGGGACGGGATTGTGTAAAGTTGATACCGACGTTACTAAAACTCTCAGCTGGGAAACTCACCCTCAAAACCTGGGCCGCTGGCGTCCACCGAGACCGAGCTAAATACGAAAACAGCGCCATCCTTTAGCGACGAGTTGAAACGTGAAAGTTGCTTTACATAGCTAGTGCGAGATGGGCCTGCGAGATTGCGCCACCGGCCCTTGCCCGACTCGACGTGCAGCTGTGCAGTTCCCAGAGTGGACGCTGCGGGTGAAATGGCGGCGTTGCGATCGCCATTAGCTCGGTTGCCGAGTGCGGATCGGAGCAACTTTTTTAAAGCAGGCTCTATGGCAGTTTTCGAATTGAGTGGTTCTAGTAACGTTGGTTGATACCAATCCCTCAAACACAACAATTACACACAAAAATATGAAGGAAGTCATTGCTTCCGTGTTCGCGGTTCGTGCCGGCGGTATAGAACCGCGCGTGTGTTGCCCGCGTCGTCGTTCGCTCAAGCCGCACGCCAACCCCCACAACGCTGCCGCCGCCGCCGCCGCCGCCGAACAGGCACTGTACAGAAAACCACACGCAGATGGCGCCACTTACCCCCCATCGGGTAGCACGCCGCGTGCGTGTCCTTGCTTCCAAAGCAATACCGCGCGGATCCGCGACCCAGAACCAAGCGTGCATTTTTTTTTTAAACGACCAAAACCGTAGCAAGGAAATTGCACTATAGAGTCCCACCCCCACTGCTCATTTACATCATAAAAAAGACAGGGTGGTCGCTGGAGACATGATGACATGATGACTAGAGAGAGAGAGAGAGAGACAGAGAGACCCATCAGGCTGTGTGTGGACACACGGACACTGTCTTTTATATAATGTATGAGCGGTATGAGCGCGGCTTAAAGCAGAATCCCCCGTGCGTCGAAGGCAACGCGGAAAGGTCGTTCAGTCTCATAAATGGTCAGTAAGTCGTCGCGTCCCGCGGCACGGATACAAAATGAAGTATCTCAGCCTAAAAGCATATTGATGCGACGGTTGACGACACCGCCACAAAACAAGTTTAGGCGTAACGTATTTCCTTGGTAACTTTAGGCCTAACGTTAGGCATAGTTTGCTTTTGCTTTAAAATGCCTTTATTTAACAGCCAAAGAGGTTAGCGCCTGTTGCGCTGTGCTGGTGGGCCATGTTAGGCCTAGCCAAAACGCTAAGCCTCTCTTCTTTTTTGCTAGTTTGGTTTTGTGAAAAAATGTAGGCCTAAGTTATCAGGTTCAGAACGAGAGAAAAACAGCGAAATGAAAAGGCAAAGAAAGATGAATGACGCCTACTTTCAAAGTGGCCGTATTCCGTGAAGTTCTTATTTGTCTTAGTTTTTGGCCGAGTCACCGTTAGACAGGCCGCAGCAGAAGTCTTTCCATGCTCTGTTCTGATTGGTTCTCACGTGCGCTATGGGTCCCTGGGTCGCGGAACTGCCTTTTGTCCCCAGATCCCATGTACATAGCAACGGGAGAAAACACACAAAATGGCCCGCAGGTTGGCGCTAGAAGTCGAGGCTGGCCGTACCACATTATGCAACGCCTACCCCGCAATAATGGGGCGACAAAAAAAAAAAAAATCCAAAACAAACGAGCGAAAAAAAAAATCCAACCAAACAACAAACCAACCCACTACCAACCCAGACGTTATTTTCTAAATAGAGCTCTATTCATAGGCGTGTCGCCCGCGGAGGTTAGCTCGCACCGCTAGAGTCACGACGGGATGTCGGAAGCCGGAGTTTCAAATCCTTCTCAAAGTCGAAATGCTTAACGACTCACTGGATTCTCGCTCGCGGAGGAAGACGTCGTAAAGGGTTTGGACGGTAGCAGCGCTCCACGCGGCCGCCCAGAGAAACATGAAGCGATCGCGCGGCCGAAAATAACGCGAAACGAAACACAATAGTGAATTTATGCTGTAGCCAATTACCTGAATATTGATCGTATCGATTGTATAATTCCTCACGAGGGAAGAAAGAAATGACCCGTTTCGTGTTTGATGGAAGAGATTTGTATCTTGAATATTTTACGAGAGATACATGGTTTGAAAGCCTGTGTCACCTTGCGCGCACGATTCCTTTTTTTTTTTTTTCCAGTTTGTTCAAACAAAATGTTAATTATAGTCACCGAGAAGGAGAAAACGTCAGGAGCTCCAGTATTGTTTTTACCAATGTTGTCGTGAGCAACCGTCAGATCATAAAACTTTTTTTGTGTGTGTGTACGTTCAAGAGATTCGAATAAGCCAAAGCAGGTACCTTCGCGTTTTGGTTGTGCCGTCGTCGATATTGGTTACCGCGTGAGCACAGTGCTGCCGTGCTTCGCCGACCATGACGTCGTAAGAAGAGGAAAAAAAAAAAGACCCGTGAAGTGTCCCACCTGTGACCAGTGTCCGTGCTTCGAGTGTGTCCGCGAACAGCGCTGGACACCGGGCCATCGGCGACTCGCTCGCGCCCTAAGCGCACGGCTTCCGGCTCCGACACCCTCGTGGAACTCCTACACAGTGCACCTCCTGGAGGTTGTTTCAGTTCCGTTCACCGAGTGCTCCTCCCCAGCCTCTTTCTTGCGTTGGTTACCCCTTGTTGCCATTAAAAATGCCGTGTCCTACGAACCACGTCCCACCATGTTCTCTCTTGACTTTCTGCGTCTCGGAGGGCCCGAAAGGTCATCCGGCCGCAGGACGCGTGCCACGGACCTGACGCAAGACCACCTGGAAGATAAGGTACCAGAAACGGGAATAATTCGTTGCACGACACAGCGCGCGAACACACCAGCAGCAGCAGCAACGACTGTCCGCCATTGTTTGCTCACATACTATGAGCACGGATTGGACGCGAGCGTGACGTCAGCGTTCGGCGTCGACTCGGCTCAGCTCGTGTTGATAGCGAGCGATGACGTCACCGTTCGGCAAGGACTCGGAGCCAATCGCGCGCTTCGTGAGCAAGCAATGGCGACCGAACAATGTTGCTCGATGGGACTTTTGAAAAGGGTCTTGGTGTCCCGCATAATCAATCGATCGAACTAGCCAATCACAGACCGGATAGTCACACAGGGACTTGTGGAACTCGCCACCGGCATCCATCCTTTAACCGCCGCCACACACTGTCCATACATCGTACGAGAGAAGACGTGGAGACGCTGCGTGCACGAGGCGCGTTTTCTCCCCGTGTGACGGACCCGTCATATTGGTGATTCAAAAACCGGCTGCAGACGTGTTGGAAACATGTATACGAAGCAAACGAGCTTTGAAGATGCCTGAGGCGCGTTCGCAGATCGTTCTGTCGTTATAGCTGCAGCGAACGACGCCGTGTCTTTTGCCTGGTGTTAGGGGCAGTGTGACGGCCGACACTGAATTGCCCAAAAATATTTTTAATGCCTGAAAATATGTGTTCGTTTTCTTGTTTTTTTTATTTTTTTACTAAAAAGAAACACGGAATTTGCAATATTCACGTTGCAATACTTATTTTTAGTTAGGAGAGATTCTAAAATATATCTTTACTTCTAGACGTCGACCGGGGAGATAAACGTCTATTGGCCCCTCCCTTACCCTCCCCCCCCCCCCCCGCTTAAAAAAAAAACAAAACAAAAAAACCCGGGTAGCAAGATTTATTTGAGGGCCTCCCGAACACATGTCCCCTCAATAAGTCCCACGACTAGAGTAGTTTGCTTAGCTTTTCTTTTTTTTTCTTTTTTTTTTTTTTTTTGAGGGGGGAGGACGATTAGTTACATAAATAACCTATAAAAAACACCTAATGTATATTTTTCAGGGAAAGAGGGGGAAGGGCTCAAGGGGGGCAGTTTACTGTCTCTTTTAAATGATCCGAACAGAAACCTGGTAAGTGTCTCGTAGTTCCGTAGATATTTCGCTGGGTATCTTAAAACATATACTAGCGCGTTGAGATTTCGGTTCGTTCTAAACAAAGTTTTTTTTTTTTTAGTTATAAAAAAAAAGAGGAGTTTCAGGATCTACAATTGCAGGCTTCTCCCAACTGACGTCACTTTTGGTTAGCCTCGAAATCGAAACCAACACATTGTCGTCTGCCATATCAGGGCCTTGACGCCATGTTGGAGGCATTCGGCGTCTTATTGCTTGCTGCAGCGGTAATGCCGAGGAGCCCTGGCGTTTGCCTCGCTCCGCGTTTGATGACGAAACAAATTGGTGGCGAGTAGCCGATGGAACACAGGTCAGAATAAGCGTGACTTGTGTTTAACATCCTCGGATGGCACTTGAATGCGCGCGTGGAGTGCTGCCACTGGGCACTTGAACGCCTCGCAAAAATGCCGTTGGACGCAAAAAAAAAAAAAAAAAAGAGCGTTGTCTGTTTATTGTTAGCGGTGACTAACAAGAAAAGTTAGTGCTGCTACCAATACGTAAAATCATTGGGGGATATTGTGCAGAACTTGTCAGCACTGTAGCCGGCCCTCGAACTTAATGACTGGCTACACAGATGAAGACGAGCTGCCGCACAAGTAATTTCGTCTGCTCTAAGGGGATACTGAACCAAAATTTCGAGCTCACAAAACAAGGCTGGACGGATATGCGGGATGCTGCAAAACCCCAAAACATCACCCATACAGCGATTCCTCTAACGGATCGCCGTATTTGTGGAAACCAAGTGCGCGATTGAACACGGCTGACGAGGCCGACGAGAAAGTTACGTCGCGGTTCTCATTCCCTCTCCTCCTCGCTACGTCTTCTCGAGCTGGTGAACCGAAGCAAGGAGGAGAGGCCGCTTCCCCTCATCAAAAGTACTGCCCTCCGTTTGAGATTTCGATGTATAAGTGACGTTCCGGAGTTTGCAGCGTCCCGTTCGAAGCTTCCGCTTTATTATTTTGCGAAGTCCAAAAATTTCGGTTCTGTGTAAGGCCTGTTCACACATACAGCACAGCGCTGACTTTGAGCTAAGCGCATGCTGTCGGGGGCGTTCACCAGCTTTGTAACGCACCGCCCAAAACTGTTGATCATGGCAAACGACAAGTAGCCGACGACACCCGAACAGTGCTACATCACCGCTTCGCTGCATATGAGAACCGGCCTTTACTTGTCCTAGTCAATCGCAAGGAGGTTCCTCACCAAACACGATGCGAAGTCCACAAACTATTAGTTGGCACGAAGCTTTTCTGTCGATATTGTGCCGGCGTATCCGTCGCAGCCCTTCATGACGCCGGCGAACCTATTGCTCAAGCGTCGCCTTGTCCTGATTCCTAAAAAAAAAAAAAGAAAAAATTGAAAAAAAAAAATGTTAATAATATTGCTGGCCGTTATTTTATTTTGTCGCCGACTTTTACGGTTGGACCGATTAATTAAGGCGCAACTGAGCTTAATATAGGTTCTAAAGACATGCAGAAAGGTAGAAATAGACTAAAATGGGGGAACAGATAGGAGAAGCAGTTGGTGGCGAAAAAGCTTCAGCTGTGTGGATTGGCGGAAACCCACCTAAGGGATATGAAGAAGCTTCCTTACATTGCAGATTATTTTTGGCTAGGATGCAACAGGAGTAAAGGAGGACGGGAGGGGCTGGGGGGGGGGGGGGGGGGGTATGAGTATTGATCTAAGGGCAAGACTGGGAGCGGGCTAGCGAGGGATGCAGGGAACACCTATGGTTGAAAGGACAGATTATGGGTTTGAACACACCGCTGGGATTTGTCTATTTGAAAACGGGAAGGGATTCAAAAGAAGGAAATGCACACCACTTGTCGTGCATAACGAGGGGTGTCAGAGAAATTGGCCTTAATCAGAAAAAAATTATCATAGTAGACGTCAATGCATACTAGAAGTGCTTGACGGGTTCACAAATACAATCGGAAAGTTATTACAAGATTTCTGGGATGCGCTGGACCTAGTCTTAGTGAATGCACGAGCAAAATGCGGCAGGAAAATAATGTGGGAACGAAACCACTCAAACTCAACAATAGACTACTGCCTCATTTCTCACAAACTGTACGACAGGTTAGGAAGTATGGAAATGGGTGAGGAAGGCTCAAAAATCTTAGGTAGTGACGACGAAATAATTAAGAGTAAATTTGGCGTATCTGAACCAGCACAACAAGCTAAGGAATGAGCGGGTAAGACGAAACTAGGCGAAGCTCAAATACATCAAGTACTTAAGAGCATTGAGAACATAGTATGAGGATCTAATTGGAATTTTTAAGCGACAATTAGAGAAGTATCGAATGAAACAAAGGAGGAAAGCAAAAACGAAGACACAAACCAAAAATCTGGTAGGCTAAGAAGGTCGAAGCAGCCATATTCAGGCGCCAAGAGGCATCTAGGGAGCATATAGGTGGACAAAGAAAAGGGGTGCCTTGCCAGCTGAAGTAGCGTCGAAATGGGAGAAATTTCAAGAGCGCAAAAGGGAGGCATCGGCTTTAATACAGGCCAAAATTGGGAGTGCCGGAGTGCTGTGGATGATGGAAATAAATAAAAAAAGGATAGGTATGCCGAAAAAAAAAATGTTTTGGAAGCACGTTATAGCGCAGAGGAGAAAGCTAGAGGGCTTCTCACACTTACTGACCACACAGGAGGGGAGAAGAGTAGAGGGAAAAGAGGCAAGGGGATATATTAGGCAGACAATCGAAGAGGCTGTCTACTCGCTTGAGCAGGGGTGGGGGGGGGGGGAGGGGGGTCGAGTAAACAGCACTGACAGCAGCGGTGCAGAGGAGGAGCAGAATTGCGTAACAATAGAGACGACCGCACGAGAATCGGACAAGTCAGAAACTAAGATTCCAGCAGTTACGGCGACAGACATAGACGACATACCCATCGAACTCATAAAGACACAAGGAAAAACAAGCGAACACCCATAATTATTTGAATAATCAAATAATTATGGGAGGAGAGGTACCCAATGATTGGAAACTAAGTAAAATGAGACTGATATATAAAGGCAGAGGAAACGAAGACATGATTAAGTCATATTGTCCGATAATCGTAGCTTCCGTTCTGCACAGATTAGGTGTGCAGATAGCAAAGCGGAGAATGCAGGAATGGGCAGGCGATATGCAAATACTGGGTGAGCTCCAAAATGGATCCCGAAGAGATAGAAGACTTGAAGATTATAACTTATACGTCACCACACGATGTATAAAAATAACAATGAAGAATCAAACTCCTTTATGGTTAGCTTATTTGGACATCAAGGGGGCGTGCGATAATGTGAACCAGGAAAAACTCTGGGGTCAGCTGAAGGAGTATAATTTAGATAAAAATTCGGTTAAGTTTGTTCAGCAGGTGTACACAGATAATAAGGTAGTTACAACATGGGAAGCAGACACTACACCACCCGCAGCAATAAAAAGAGGGCTCAGGCAGGGCTGTCTACCTCTGGTCTTCATGATATATCTCAGTTAACAGGAAAAGAAATTAGAGCAGATCAACTTACGTTTTGATGTGAGTTATATGAAAGGAGGGAGAAATGTAATACAGGTAATACCAGAACTGATGTATGCGGACGACATAGAATTCGTGGCACACAATCAAGACATATTACAGGAACTAGCTGAATTATGTGGAGAGGAAGGGAACACCTTGGGCATGAGTTTTATTACCGTCAAGTCTGAATTGTTGAAAGACGAAAGGAGGGAACCCTTATATATTCGAGTCATTGTAATAGACCATGTAGAAAAATTCAAATATCTGGGAGTCTGGTTCGATGAGTGAAGGAAATGTCTAGAGTGATATGAGGAGCATATAGTTAGAAAAAGGAAAAAGAAATTCATCTGTAATGAAGTTCAAGGCACTACGGAACAATAATATATATGAAAAGTCAGAGGTATATGGAAAGGAGCGATGGTACCTGGACTGTCTTTTGGCAATGCAGTACTGCGCATGAAATCAGGGGTTCAATCAGGATTAGAAATTTGACAAAGAAGCGTCGGCGGATTGACACTGGGAGCACATGGAAAGACACCAACCGAGGGAGTACAGGGGGACATGGGATGGTCGTCTTTTTGAGAGCAGGGAGGCAATTAGTAAGTTAAAATCCGAAGAAAGGTTGACCGAAGTGGATGATACGCGGGGAAACGGAAGCTATTCAAGTATTTATACATGCAACGTTCAAACATAAAATGGACAAACCCAACCCGAAAGTTTACATTTAAATACCTACAGACTGGTGATGGGGCTGAACAGACTACTTCAGTGAAAAAGGGGGTGAAAGAGGCAGAGAGGAAAATGTGGGAGGAAAGAATGCAGGAAAAATCCGCTTTAAGAATGCACAGGTCACAAAAACAGGACATGAGAAAGGAAAATGTGTTTGACAATTCATTTGGAAGTTCTTTACTGCCTGAGGCGCTTTTCAGGAGACAGGCACATTATGTGCCGTCTGCCACAATGAGAGTGAGACATTAGAGCACTTGGTTTTGAAGTGCACGGGGCTTCGCCCTGCCCTCCCTGAAGGGGTAACGGATTCGGCCGGGGCCCTGGGTCTTGCTGGCGACGATAGAAGGACGGAAAAGAAAAGGGTGAAGGTCACAAAGACACGAGTAGAAGATTGTTGGAAAGTATTTAGGAAAAATAATACAAAGATGCAAATATGCGACAGTACTGGAAGACGAATGTAAAAAACTGGCAAAAAACAGAAAGCCGTTTACAACTCCCTGTAACGCTGGATCAGAGCAGCAGGAGCGGAGGCCATGTCCCCCCTCCGGTCCTGCTCGCCTTTCATTTAGGGGAAATATTTCCGCTAAATTTAGCGGGGAATTTTCCCGCAAATTTAGCGGGAAAATTTGTTCAGCTAAATTTATCGGAGAAATTTTTAGGCTAAATTTGGCGGCGAATATATTTTGCTAAATTATTGTAATTGTGCCTGAAATTTTGCAATTACTGGTGCTAGAATGTATTTTAATGACAATTACAATTTTTTTTTTCAGCCGACAGTAAATAATCACGATCACAAATTACCAAGAAAAGTAATTAACTTACTGTAATTCAATTACTACCCAAGTACGATGCCTGGGCCGTGCATCTTTCTCGCGTGACCTCCCTGTCACATCGACCGCAGAAAAATGCCTTCACACATGTTCCAGGCGCAAATAGGTACGAAGCAGACGTACAACATCGAACAACCTATACGCAGATGATTTTGTCGGCGTGTCGGCACGGCGGCGAACACTCCGTCTTTTGTTGTGACGCGCGAGCCCTCCGCGCGATGCATTTCGTGCCAGACAGTGCGAAGCACGTCGCGAGGGCGCGGTCTTGTCGCGGAGGACAGACACTCCGAGCGCTCTTTGTGCAAATGCGTCCGCGACGACGAGAGCGTACGGGCAGAGCTTCGTTGATCCGTCCAGTGAGAAACCCGCAAGCCTGTATGGTCACCCCCCCCGGCCATTGTTGAGGGTCGCACTAATGGTCCGCGAAGACAAGCAGAAGCGGAAAACGACAGTTTCATTTTGGCACTCGGGCCAAAACTTGACAGACGACGAGAAAAAAAGAAAAGAAAGAAGAGCACGGATGCGTGTATCGGCGGTGGACGACGACCCGCTATACAAAAGTTAAGAACAAAAGGATGTCCCTCTGCAGCTTTCGGCAAATGTCCAATTTAATGTTCACCAACTAGCTCAACTATTTTTTTTCGTTTTTGTTTTATGCACATTTTGAATGTGCAGTGTAGATTGGTCTAATGTGACTCGTTGTGTCGTTGCTGTACCTTCAGCGTGCACACTAAAAGCGGAGTCCCCCTGCTGGTGCGTCATACAAAAATACAGTGTGTTCGGTGCTCACACGATGACGGCGGGCGAGCATCGAGCGGGTTTTGATGAATGCGTGTGTATGCTTCGAACGTGTCTGCGGACAGTGTTTCTGAACTGCCAATCGTACACGAGCAAGAAACACACCTCAAGCAGGGTCTACAGATTTTTTTTTCCTACTATGTGCTACAGTTGTTTTGAGCCCACTTTGGTCAATCCGCACACATCGGCATCACAACGTGTCATGTCCTGCGATTTAGTGGAGAGGTGCGGCTCTAAGTGTTGGAAATTCGGACTAAAAATAACAAGAAATAAAAGAAACTGTTTTGAGCTGTTTACGTCAGCGTTTCGCAGACGGAGTCATAAAGTGGTTCGCCGAGTTGTATGTGCTGCCGACAGATGGCGCGGCTTCAGACATGAGAGGGATCGCGGTGTATTCACAACCGATCATTTCCAAAAAAAAAAAAAAAATAAATAAAAAACTTATTTTTTTTAACTGTCCTTTGTATGATATATGAACACCACAGCGTCAAACCGTAACCGAACCGAACCGAACCGAACTGAAAACAGGAACCGAACCGTTGTTTTTAGCCGAACCGGAGCTGAACTGAACCGAAATCTTCACGACCATGTTGGACCGGAAGCGGAACTTAACCAAAAACAAAAAAACGGTAACCAGTTCAAGACAGATTACGGAATTTTCGTATTTTCATTTTTGAATCAGAAATTGAATATTTGGGAATCAAAAAATTGGTAGCTGTGTTTTTATGCATTGATCACACCGTCAGGGAATGCTAAGTATGAGAATCTGTGGGTTTTCGCGGTGCTTTTCGTTTCGGCACTATATTTAACCATGTGCTATATGGTCCCGTGATGTCATGTGGCCAAAACACGCTCTCAAGTAATGTCACGTGACCCCCTTCACGTCATGTGACCCACTGCGTCAGGTAGATTTAAATTTAGAACGTCGCTAGATGTATTGAAGTTGTTGACACCGCGACGTAACATGACATCAGGGCTTCGCACCGCGAGTCACGTTACACTATGACGTACGCGAATTTCACGACCCCGAGTCGAATGCTCGGGTTCATGACAAACAGCATCGCCAAACATTTGAGTGAGGGCTTCTGTTCAATTAAGGATGATAATCGCCCAACTCTAATAATATTTGAAGCTCAACCCGAGCTCTATGCTTTGCCATCCCCAGCGCATGACTATGATAAAAACTGACGGTATATAATTAGCGTCAGATTATATGGACGCTTGTTCTAATTGCGAGTTAAGGAGGGAAAAGCTGTTTCTTTCCATCATTCTTTCTGCGTCTGAAATTGCGCGGAGGGGAAAGCTGATGGATGTTTCTTGCAAACTATCAACGTCGGGGATTACTTTCTAGCGGTAGTTACTGAAAGTACCAAAAAAAAAAAAAAATGTCGGACGCCCTTTTTTATATGTATACACATCGTTGAGGCACCCAAGCATGCACCAAAGATGCACACAAACATGCAAGCTCATTTCCCCTATAAAACCTAAATATAATTTCTTTGTTGCTGAACTGCCTCATAAAGTTGTCCCCATGAATGTATGTATTCAAAAGACTATATGTTACTTATTAACCCGACGTTAAATAGAGCTACAAGTGTGTACGGAAACGATACCTGAAACGAACGATGTATAGTAGCCTCAGGGGGTCAGCCGAACGTTGACAACCACTCTATGTTTCACAGGAGTGTCGATCTCAAGTTCTTTTCTAAGATTAGACTTCCTCTGTATTTTGTTTAAGCTTCACTTTTGGGTGCAAAATAAAAGCAATGGAGGATTACTGTTAACAATTGACACAAATATAATTCTCGAATTATATTTGTGTTCTCGATATTTCATCCTGGGGAAATGTTAGCGCGCGTGACAGATAATGCACCGAGTTGTAAAGTGGGGGCCCAACACATGCGCACGTAAAACATTATGTAACATTAGCCTCTCGAGGCAGTACTTCGCGAAATTTTGAGATTATGCAAGCATATGCTAGGATTCCCAGAATCTTCGTCTGTCCTTCGCGCTATTTATGCATGATTAGGAATATCATTTCATGCATCTTTATGCATTTGTTTTTGCAGTAGGGCGTTGTGTAAGAGCAGTGTTGTGAACGTTCATAAAAAAAAAAAAAGGAACGAAAGCTCGTTCCTCGTTCCTTCTGATATTTGGAACGCGTTTCCGTGAAAAGTTCCATTTGTGAAAAAGAAACTCGTTCCCACTACAGTTAAAAAATGGAACCTATCGTTACATATGCGTTACATTTCCATTTTGATGATTAACATATTTAGTTAGTACAGACAAAGATTATTTTTATCTATCTTATCGAATGGGAGCATACGAATCTGACTGCCGTAATGGAAGGGCACCAGAAGAAGAAAACAAGCGGAAGTGGGGGTTTCATATATTGATATATTCAAGTTTTAAAATCTCAGCTTTTAACCATATTCAGGTTTGTGGTGGACGATTTAGACGAGCCGAATGTACTTGTTAACGTAGCAGCTTGGGCGACTTGGTTGCTCATTTTTACACACACTACCACTCATTATTGCAAACAACACTCACTTCTTACGCACGAAAAATAAATCAAAATTCAAACAAACCGCAGCGCGGTTCGTTTGAATTTTGCTATATTTTTTGTATGTAAGGAGTGAGTGTTGTTTGCAATAGTGCGCGGTAGTGGGTGGCCAAATATACGTTTACCTCACATCGCACGTGCGTTTTACAACCTCATACGTTTCAATTTAAAAAAGTCCCTCGTTCGAACTTAACAAGAGTTGCTTCTCGATGTTGCTGTCCGCAAGAAGAGCTAGTGAAGAAAAAGGTAGGGCTTTTAGGAGGTCAGCCTCGAAAACTACAAGTCCTTCTTTGTGTAGGTGGGATTTGTTGTTCAGTTTGAAGGGGGGGTACAAGGGTAGAAAGACTAAAGGTTAATTTTTGTGTTTCCGTTAAGTGACCAATGCTCGGGATACAAAGGTGCGTTCCATGCATAATAACCTGCTCCTTTGTTGTAACTCTAGGTCACTTTGTGGAAGTTCAGTGATGGCTGTAGTCGGCCTTAGATTTCTGGGTGTATGAGGATTCGTGAAAGCGAAGGAAGTTGCTGAGTTTGAAACGTCCCTCTTTCTGTGTCGTTTCCTTCTACTAAAAATTTGGCTTTTTCTACCGCAGTCTCGGGCACCTAAAAAAAAAAATCGATGTCCATAGCGCTCCTGCACCCGACTTTTACCAAGCGAGGACCACACAAAACAAACCCTAAGTAACCAAAAAGTTAACGCGAGATCCTGGTCTTCGTAAAAATATTGTTTTTATACTCTTAGATTTTTCCTCTTAAAAATAAAATAAAAATTACCCCACTAAACGCAAAAAAGAAACGCCGTTCCTTTTTCCGTACCAGTCAGGGATTATTTTAGAAATATCATTTATTATCTTTCTATTTCTGCACATTGCGTGTCTTTGCCTTCCGATCTATCATGTGAGCACAAAATCCTTTTTGGCATACCCTGCATTCCGATGTTTCACACTAGAAAACGGCCAACAACAACCGAAATAAAAAAATAATAACAAACGCTTCCGCGAATTCGATGGCTATTGTATATTCGAGAATCATCCTCCGCGTCGATCTCAAGCGGTTAAGTGAACTACATGAAGTCAAATATGATTGAAGATAAAAAAAAAACTATATTTATTTATTGTTTTATTAAAAATACCTTGCAGGTCTATTTTTGGACGTTACACAAAGAAGGGGTTGGGGGGATTTTGTCGAAGTACAGTATAAACGCTTTCGAAAAAAAAAAATTAAAAAAAAACGTTTACAATCCCCTGTAACGCCGAATTAGAGCGCAGCTCTTGAGGAGGAGGAGGGGAAGGTACGGGGGGGGGGGGGGGGGCAGGGTATGCCCCTTCTCCTCATCCGTACCCTCCCCTACTCCTCTCCTGCTCGCCTTCCATTTAGCGGGAAATTTCCTCTAAATTTGGATGAAATATTTTCCCGCTAAGTTTAGCGGGGGAATTTTCCCGCTAAATTTAGCAGGGAAACGTACCCATAATACAACGCGCTGTGACGTCACGATTGGCGTCACTGGTGACCCACGTGACGTCGTCATGGCAAATGTCCCATAATGCACCACGCCGTTACGCCGACGGCGACGCCGACGCCGCTCAAGCCGGAAACGGGCCCGTAAGAGCTTCGCTCTAAAACACATACATGAAGCAAACGATCTTGCGTTCTCACAGCAGCCATGAACAATTTTAGCAGAAACATAACACCATTTCCAGGTCTTCATACTCTTTTGGGAAGAGCGCCACGAGCACAGAAAAATCCTGCATTGAACAAAAATGTAATACCCCATTGACACAACTGTAAAGGCACCTTTAGCTGAGGGACCTTTATTCTCTACGGCCAATCAATTAAGGATCTTCTGCGCGTGGCGTGTGCTCGCGACCCAAGAGCACGGGCTGATTCGTCTGTGGCAAAGGGACCTATGTTAGAGGTACCTTCATGTTGACCGTTTGAATTAGGCATTAAATACGATTTAGGTAAGAACGACACGAGAAATCAAACCTATAGGACGCTCAAATAATCTAGGATAGCAGCTCCAAATGAAGCGGGATTTGAAAGTGAAGTGATGTTGTTGGGGAGACTATTCCAGTGCATAAGTGCGCATGGCAATGAGGATCTACTTAAATCATGTGTGTCCGAAAATAGGCTTATAACTTTGGCTGTTAATTACACGGTGTGGTGTTTGGTTAGGAGGCATAAAGGCCCGACGTACACTTCGCGCTTTCCACTTTTGCCCGCCTCCTCCTTTCCTATATCCTCTCCCCTTTTTACGTTGGTCCATATTAGCTCTCATCGCAGCTTAGGAGAAGAGGGGAGCGACGGGAGGATTATCTGCCCTGCAGAAAACCGAGGTTTGTAGCGTGATTCATGAGCAATGCGTTGGAGGGCAGCGATGCGACTTGTCTCGAGTAGCTGTAGGGGGATAGGGCTTTTAATGAAAGAGACATTTGTATGGCGGGAGTAGGATGATGTTATAAACCGTGCGGCACGATTTTCAATGCCTTTAATTCGATCAATAAGGTATTTCTGTCGGGGATTCCATACAACAGGAGCATTTTAAAGGTTTGGGCGAAATTATATTTCGTGTGACAATTTGACTAGGTGAGGGCGGCGGGGCGGGGGGGGGGGGGGGGGGGGGCAGAGTAAATGTTTCGTCGTAAATATTACAGTGTTCGGGATGCAGAACCGGTAATAACATTGGCGTGACTAGTCGAAGACAGGTCAGTAGATAGATGAACGCCCAGGTACCTGTAGGAGGGGGATGTTAAGAGCACTCAGTTGCCTGGAAGATATAAGGTGATAGTGATCGTTAGCGAAAGTTACTAGCTTGTATTTTGAACTATTTAGGGACATAACCTACTTGTAGCACCAGCCATTTAACAGAGTTGAGGTCTTGTTGTGGTATGAGGCGATCGTCGGGATTAGTAACTTGTCTGTAAATAAAGCAGTCATCCGCAGAATGTTGAACTTTGGAAGAAATTGAGTCAGGTAAGTCGTTGATGTATATTAAGAAGGGACGAGAGCCCAGCACAGTTCCTCGTCCCAGAGATCACATCTGACATGTGGGACTGGTGGTTCTCGCAAACTTTGTATTGGCGGCGTAGTGTTGGGAAGTCACGTATCCAGGAGAGCGTAAGGGAGTCATTGTAGAGGGAGGAGAGCTTAGCGAGTAGTCGGCAATGAGGAACGTGGCAATGAGGAACGCGCTTTAGAGAAATCCAAGAAGATGGCATATGTTTCAGTGTAATGGTTCATGTTTGTGTGACTGCCGTGAGTAAGCTCTATTAGCTGCGATTCGCACGAGAACCCTTTACGATAACCATGCTGCATCCCAAAAGAGAAATTGTTTTTTTTTTTTTTTTTCGAGTTGATGCACTGTGTGGGAAAATATGATATGTACCAGTATCTTGGATACTACGCTTGTCAGGGATATTGGGTGGTAGTTTGTTACAATGTTACGATCACCAGTTTTGTAGATTGGTGTAATTTTACCAAGTATCCGATACGTGACTAAGGATTGTTAAAAAAGTAAGTGAAAGATTTGACTAGAAATTTATTTGTTGTTCTTCAAAAGTTTTGAATTTATATCATCAGAGCTAGCTGAGGTAGATTTAATTACTGACTGAATATTTTACAACATCAATTAAAGGGCCGATCGCCTTAAAGATATGCATCGTAAGTAAATGAATCCCCAAATTATCTTAAAGATGTTCTGTGAATCTTTTTCGGCGTTTTTATCTACGATAAGCACGTTATAAGTGATTTTGGGAGAGCCTTAAAAAAATGTCTTATTTTGAAGCTACTTTAGATAACGATGTGCTTCTGACACATTTATAACTTTCCACTCATATAGATGTTCGTCACTGCATCTTTTATGTGGTGAAAATAACTTTTATGTGCATGTGAGCTGGGCACAAACAAAGTACACAGGAGCGCGCGGTGGAACTAGACGATTACGCACGCAAACCGTCAGAAAATGTTAAATTAAATAGGTGCCATTTGGAGTAGAGCATAAAATACTACTTTGTTGTATTAAACAAAAAAAGATCAATTAACAATGCGATGACTATCTGCAAATAGATTCGACCGGTATTTTGTCAAGGACAAACCTCAACTGCCAAGCTATGCCATTTCATTCTGTATAAGAAAATGTTCAATTTGGTAAGCGCTTTTTCAGGCCAGATCCGATCTCAGTACGAAGATGGTTATAGATTAGAGGTGAACAGTTTCGGTCACTCCTTTCTGCATGATTTGTCACCTGCATCACAGCACTTAGTGTAAACAATGCTGGTTAGGAAAACAAGCAATGTGATTGCCGCTCAGTATTTCTATGAGAGATGGACTGAAAGGGAATGTCCTAAAACGTTCGTGACATTTCGAAGATTGTATTGCTTTTAGCTCAGTTGTGTCGCCATCATATATATATATATATGTATATATATATATATATGTTGTGAAACATATTTCGTAAACCATAGTTCATGATATATATGGAAACGAGGTGTTCATTTCGTGATTTTCACTGTAATTCCTTAGTTTAAGGGCACAAATACGATTGAACTACTAATACTGAGACTCAAAGTTGTACCAATCACGGGTGGCACTGTCGACGGCACTGCGCGTGCGCATACGCTTCACGCGAATCTGGTTTGTGCGCACGCGCAGTGCCCACACCTGGTGTGGGCAAACGCAAGCTTGTTTGTAAACAGCGTCTCGGTCTATACATGACTCTGGTAAACAAAGAGATGTTGAGTCGTATAAACACGTTTTGCACGTTAATGTAAATTTGCTTTTAGTCTTGTGTTGAAATAAATAACCGGGAGTTTCATATTTTTGGTACCTGAAAATAAAAGTCGATTGCACGAACGGGGAACAAAACTCCATACTTAATCGTTTCACGGCGTAAATAGGGTCTCACCGGTTTGGACCGTCATTTTTTCTCCTCCAAAACGAAACCGGAACTGAACCGAAAGCCGTGAACCTGAACCCGAGACAAACCGATAAAAATTTTGCTCCCACACTCTAATGAGCAGTGTTACCCCGGCTAATAAAGACGTACTAAAAAAAAAAAAATTAAAAGCTCGCCTGCTAAGTTTGGCGCCGATGGATTGTGGAGAGGGTCGAGTTGCGTTGAGAAAACGTACTTATTTAATGCCACACACGGCTTCCCTTGCTCTAGGGCATTTGCAGCAATGGGTGAAAGGGCAAAAGCTATTACACAAAGCCCGAGTGCACCCAACCTCGCCACGATCGCAAGCAACCAGGTACTGACACCCGCGTCTCGCAAGCTCTTCACCGAGCTGCTTCTTACATTGGGTGCCATGGCCTCATACGAAGACCACGGGTGGCGTTTGCAATTCAATGGCTGACATTTCTTGTGGAGGGGTCGAAGTGCGCATGCGCTGCGCTTTCGCGTGGCGAGGAGGAAAGCAGGCGGAAAGGCGGAGGCGTTCACAGACGACCAACGCGCTTTCGGCACCTGCTCGCAGCTCGCCTTGCAAACACGGCCCACAAACCACGTGACTCCGCTAGCTAGGCGGAAGGCAGCGAACACGTGCTGAAGGGAGGCCCAAAGACACACCCTGCTGTTCTCATCTTATCTACGTGTGACGTCATCTGGATCCCTGAAGTGATTTTGTTTTTGGCCTTCTCGTAGTCTACAGCCACACTCTCATTAGTTCAAGAGTGATAATGAGGTGCTCGGAGTTTGCCACGGCCACTGTTTCTTAAACTGTCAGCGGCAGTACATGCTTCAAGAAATATGCATATTTGTTTGGCAGAAAGCAAACGACGAGTGTGAGTATATGAGAATTCACCGTATTCCAAAAAAAAATCTATAGATAGGTTTGTTTTTGTTTTTTTTGCTTAAACACAAATTACCTTTGATTACCCAAGATTCCTCCAGACTAGTGGCGTAGCCAGAGGGAGGGGGAACTTATGAGGGTACCCCCCAACCTTCTTTCGCACCGCAAGTCTTGGACATCGCAGCCACCTCAACCAACACCACATAGATTAATCAAAGCCTGTATGCTAGAATTTTGACGTCATTACAGCGAAATCGAGCGAAGTCACTCATCGGATACACGAGTCAGTGCTCGGCTGGGCCTCGTGTCCAATCGCCATCGGGCTCGGGTCCAATTGCCGAGTTGACGACGTCCGAATGTGAAGACGCTCCACGGAAACAGAGCGGGGCGGGCGTACGGAGGTCTTCGTTATTCCAATAGATCGATCTCACCGAGCGTTCAAGGTATGAGTGACGCCACCATAACTGTACTTCCTATACCCTGTTTCACCTTGTGTTGTTCCGCAGGAAAGGCTGCAAGCGCGAGCTCCTTGCTCTATATGGCACACCTCGGCGGCACAAGCTCTCGTGTACCAAGGGCAGCTGCCAACGCTATGAGCTCGCGCTTCTAGCCTTCGCTGCGGTACAACATAAGGTGAAACGGAGTATAGGAGGCAGGCGCCAGCGGAACGGGACAGTTCGTGCCGCCTCGTGCTCTCCCTCAGCGAGGTTGTCGCGCGTGCAGAGAGCCTCCTACATACAGGAGCGGCCGCCGAAATGGAAAAGGTGGAGCGACAGATAACGGATGAAAGGACAGCCTATATAGTTTAGTAGTAGCTTTATTTTTTCCAACAAAATACAATGTTGAAAAGGTGACACGGGAAAAAAGCTGTAAAAAGATCTTGACGAGCCCCGAGCCACCTATACCAGCAGTCGCGATGCAGGCTCCAAAGAAATTATACAAAAATAAAACATGACATGTGTACTACATGTTTGAGAAACTTCACAAAAAAAGAGCTGACGCTATATAAGATAAGTAGCATATTCATACAATTTACACAATTGCGAAAACATACAAAGAACGTTAGGACATCACTGAAATAAACGCGAAAGGAAACATCGATTCCAGAGATTTTAGCGCTTATTCCGGACAATGTGGCTCGAAATTAACATTTGAAATAAACATTTCCCGTAAGATGCTTACCGATATATTGCTGAGCTCAATACCTTGCCTAGTAAGCTGGTTAAGGGTAGTCGGCAAAGTATATTTTAAACTTTGGTGGCCGTAATTTGTTCTAAAAAAGGGTACTTTCCAAGGTTCTTTAATTCGTGTTGGGTATCTATAAATTTTATCTGTTAGCTTCGCTAAGTTTTTAATGTGATATTGGGATAAATTTGTTTCTATTTTATACCTTGCACATAAACGATATTTGTATAAATCAAAAATTTTCATCACTCGAATTTTACTGAAAAGGTCATCGGTTGGATGTTCTAGTGGCACATTAGAGATACTTCTTAATATCTTTTTTTGTAACATAAAGATTTTGTGGAGGTTGGTATAGGTAGTAGTGCCCCATATGAGTTGACCATAATTTAAACGTGGATAAAATAATGAATTCTATAATATTAACTTTGTTCTAAGTGGTAGATGTATTTATGACGATATAGAATACCGACGATGCTAGATAATTTTGATACGATATGATTAATATGGTCGTCCCATGACAAGTTTTCTTGAAAAATAACGCCCAAAGTTTTAAATGCGGGAACAATTTCTATCTGAGAAGAATTTAAAGCCCCTCGATGTGTTTGCGTTTGCCTAGAGTGCCTTTATACACACGCACGCTTTTGCTTGAGTGGTGACATCTCAGCCATTTTTGCGCCCAATCGCATTTTTTATGCATCTTGAAGTGCACACAATCCGGTGTCACTCAGCTCGAACGCGTGGCTTTGACTAGTGCATAGGCCCCATTTTATCAAGGAAGTCAGGCACCGAGTGCGCGAGAGCGTCACGCGCTGGCACATTTAGGGCAACAATGGATGTCTTCACCCTGTGACAGACAGACATGAAGACACCCTACGTTTGCCTTGCAAGTAGCACCAAATGCGCCAGTGCACGAGGTCCGTGTCTCGAGCGGCCCTTGGAACTTGGAAGCAAATGGCGGCGCAGCACTAAATGTACAGTGTTCTAAAAATGAGCGGCCTTTGGAAGCGAATGGCGGCGGAGTATCCGCACGCGGCACGTGTCTTGCGCGTTCCCACTATATTGGTTGGCGGTACTTGTAAAAAACGCCTTTATCAAGGGCCTTTAGGAGAGCCAGGTGGGTGGCGCCCCGCAGCGGCGAGACGCCTAAACGCACCTCTCCCGAGCGAACAAGTGTGTTTCGGGTCCTCAACGTTGTAAAAGCTGTGCGCTGACGTCTAGGTTCCCTGAGAAATGCTCTCTGCTATTTTAGAAATGCTCTCGGCTCCAAATCTGCGACCGTGCACTCTATGGCTCCGTCGTCCAACTGCCAGGCTTTGCGAGTATAGAAGAACCTATGACACATCGCACGATACATGGCGGCAGCGACGGCGTAACGAAACTGGCTGTGAGATCAGTCTATGCTGTCGCATCACCTAAAACCCCTTAATAAAGACTTTTCTTTTTTGAAGACTTTTCTTTTTTCTTTTTGAACACGATACTGTTCAAGGCTAGTTTCCTGGGGAAACTAGCCTTGAACAGTATCGTGTCCTTTACCAAACAAATGTCGACACAACGCTCAGGTTGCCGCCGTCGATCATAGATGGCGGTAGCTCTCGAGAGTGTTGTGTTTTCCGGTTGTCTGCTTGCCGCCGTCGTTCATAGATCGTGGCAACCTTTCCAGCCTCGGCAACCAGACAACTGGTTGCTGCCGTCGCCTATAAATGGCGGCAACATTTCTTCGGAGGAAGAAGAGTAGGAACGGAACGAGCAGCGATGTGCGCAGCAGCGTGAATGGTTCCGCAACCGGCGAGAGGACGCTATCGCCTCAAGTTCCACTGCGTCGAGCGCTTCAGATTCCCTTGCGAAAGAAAAGCAGATCGCTCGCCTGGAAAGCCACCGCCGAGTAGAGTAGCTGCAGCTGCGGTGCTCTTCCTTGCAAAACATGCGAAAACACACCGAGAAACTTTAGCCTCCCCGTCATTAAGAAGCTCCTTCCGAGCTTCTTAATGACAAATTCCCTGGGACGATGAGGTTCTGCAGAAATCACGAAGATCAGGGAATTTAGCGAGGTTCTTCCACTGTGCTATCCAATTATATAAAAGAGACCAACATGTATCTCACTAACCGGTCCTTTAGCTAATCACCTGGTGCCCTAATCTATACGTTATTTATTTATTTATATTTTTTATGGACGTTACAAGAAACGGTGCAATGATGGGGATTGTTTCTACACTCCTTTGGCCGGAAGTTCGCGGGGACGTAAACTGCCTAACAGCTCCTCCTTCGGCTACTTTCAAGAAAAGGTCTACAAAGAAATCTGTTTTCTTTAATATGCTTTTTTTTTTGCATACGCATATTAGAGCAGGATTGTTCATTCGTCGCCCTGACGTAACGGTCCTCCACGCATCGTAGCTAAGCTAGGCAAAGCGCAAGTGTCGTCTGCTCCTTGCACAGGGTTTGCGATGATGTCAGAACCCCGATTTCTTGTTGGCTGATCGAAAAAAAAAGTGTGGTTAGTGTAGTAATCTCCTCTACACGGCGGTACGAAAGGAGAGGACGCTAACAGCACTCACATGATGTGGCCGGGTAGGAAGCCGCGGCCCCGCGCGTTCGGGGCTTACGAAGAATGAGACAAAGACATGTTGCCTGCTGGGTGTCCCGTAGTTCTCTGACGTCGCTGACGGACGGCGGCTCTTTTATTAACATATGTCACGTGACATCATAGATGCATAAACACACATAACAACAAGATAAGACAACCCGATAAACTCACCATCAAAGCATACTAAACAGAACACACGTTGCGCCATCTGGTGGCAAAATCACTTATCACAGATCACTACAGTTAGACCTCAATGCATTTAGCATCGAGATCTACCCACTGTCATTTAAATCAGAGCCAATCAGAACTTTGGGTTGTTCTGACGTCACCGTAACTCCTGAGCAAGAAGCAGACGACTTGGTCTCCGCATAGGTAAATCGAAGTGGGCGCAAGCTGTTCGAAGACATCGAAACTTGTGCCCGCAATAAAGTTGATATTGTCTCAGCAGGGTTCGAGTGCGAACACTGTATCTATAACATTGAGTACTGGGTGGGAAATGCATGACCACGCGTGATTACAGGAACTGTCTATATAAAAACCGACAGGGTTAGGAAGTGAGCTTCTGATTCCTGGGTGTTCAGCGGGCAAAGGTGTGCACTGCTCGCATACTCGTCCACTGCTCCTCCATGCTTCGTTGCACACGCCATTTCCAGCCTTCACAAGTCTATCTAATACACCACACAACTTCAATTCTATGTGCATGCGCACTGATGCCGAACTGACTGCCCCAACTTCAGAGCTAGCAGTAATGTAATTACTGTAATGAAATTACAGTAATTTAATTACTTGTTCCTGTAATTAGTAATGTAATTCATTACTTTTTGTAGCAGGTAATTTAGTAATGTAATGAATTACTCCAGCGACGGTAATTGTAATTAAATTACCTAATTACTTTTTCGCACCAGGCATATTTTTGTGTCCACAATACACAAGAGCGCTTTTCTTTTTATTTTACTTTTTCTTTTTCCTCTATACCTTTCCAAAAAACGCTCTTCGGCCGCCGCTACGTTGCTGAGGCTCATGCGGCTGGTGCGACTCTCGCGCCCGCCATCAGCTAGACATTTTCTGCCACTCTCTTGAACTGTGAAAACCCGCTCAGCGCGATTCTCTACCTATGTTTTGCGGTTTTGCATTCGACGTTTTCTGGCCCCTCTTGAAAGTTCCCGCTTACTTTTTCTGATGCATGCTGCGTACCCTCTCTGTGTTATCTTCCACTGTGAGAAATAGGGCTGGTCCATTCGAGCTTTTCGGCTCGACATTCTCGGGAAACGAAGGAGGGGAAGTAGGTCGAACTAAGGCCCCTGGTAGTTGTCCGGGTTGGGGTGGGAAACGGATCAGTCGCGTGCGTTCCTCTGTCCATCGGTAAACATGCAACAGAGAGTTCTAGCTGTGTGCCGTGAACTGTGTCAATAATGTAAATAAAGTTATCTGTAAAAGGAAGTTATCAATAGCTCCTTTATATTTAAAAGTATACAAAAGTAATGCGAAAGTAATGTCATTACTTTTAAAAGTAATTTGTAATGGTAATTAACTACTTTCTGGCTGTGGTAATTTGTAATGTAATTTAATTACATTTCAGCAATTTTTCAGCAAAGTAATTAGTAATGTAATTTAATTACAAAATATGAGTAATTTGGCCAGCTCTGCCCAACTTCTACGAGGGGCTAGATAACGAAAACTTACTAAACAGCAAAAATACGCACCAAACACTAAAAAAAGAAATTGAGGTTTGGCATTAAAGCCAAACAAACCCCGTTTTTTTTTGTATCTAGTTGCACGTGCTTTCTCTTTTTTAATAAGCTGTACCACACGGTTATCAAGCCGCTCGTGAAAGTAGGTATCAACGGTTTGCAACGGTTCGACGTCGGTACGCTGTACGTTGCATTGAAGTTTTGGGGTGTATTATTTACACCCCAAAACTTGGGGTGTAAGACTATACTCTTTTTCTTTTCTTTTTTTCTGAAAGTGCATAGGTATAAACGGTCAAAATGACACCGGTGTCGGAAGCTACGCCTCAGTGAAAGCTGCCGACGCGAACGTGCAAGTTGATGTAACATTTCATTTGCTCGCGGTTGGTAATGCCACGCTCCCGTAGCCGTAACTTTGACAGAGTTCTAGATCCTGTTCGAAATTGAGTTGGTTCCCCGTTCAAGATATAACATGCTATTTGCTAGAGATATCTGCATAGATATATCGCCCGCACTTTGTACACACTGTATACAAAATTCTGCACGAACGCTCACCACTGGTAAGTGATGTGCACGAATAACCGAATGACGGAACAAGACGGGAGCGAGTTGTAAACACCAGGACACCCTACGTTGGGCGCCAATCTGTCACCCCACTAAACTGCAGCTCGCAGTTTCTCTTTCCGCTCATTCCAAGAGCCGTCGAAGGGTCCACGCAGTCCACGCTGTCCACGCTTTGTTATAGCTTTGTGCGGGTGGCCCGCCATCTGTCGCCGCAGCGGAAAAACTGTGATGAATCTTGCGCGTTGTTGGTCGCGCAATGTCCTCCGCAGTCAAGAGATGGCGCCACGAGCCCGCCGTGAATGGACTCCCGTGGACTATCTCCCGATATTCTTGCGCAGTTATTTTACTCAAAGCGCTGATATGGACGGCGGGTCGCAATTCTTATTTTTTTGCTCGCTTCAAGGTGTTCTTCTCAGTTTGTTCCAAGATGTGTAAGAATAGCCCGAAAGCTTAAAAGAAATGTGAGTTCAGTGAAGCGATAGTATCCGATGAAAAACTGGTTTAAATTCATATCTTTCACTTACTGTTCATATAGCAGCACCTTTCAAGCGGGCTAGTATTAATCTGTATATCTCTGTGCACATGGTGACACAAAGACAAAGTCAAATGTGGTGGTATATGCCTTGTCATGTAACAAGAAACACCACCCACTTGTGATTTTGTCGTCAGAGAAGATGTTCAAAGTACCACAAAAAGAAAACAAAATGGATATCGCGATTAAACTACCGTTTAATCGGTTAATGCCTGTTTCTTTCTTAACCGATGTATCGGTAAAAGGCGGGGAGAAGTATACGAATCAAATGATTTAAATCAGACAGGTTTTACTGTGATGATTTAAATGAATTATTTCCCGAAAGTATTCTTTAAAATGCTTCATATATGCCGTTTGTTTATCATTGAATCAATATTTACAGCGGGCTGAACACGAACGAGACGCCGTGCTTTTCTCGGAGCAAATCAGAGCGTTGAACTTTCTTCGTACTTTCGCCTTCGTTTGTTAGTTAAGTAATGTCATATTGGGCAAACGACTCAAAACGGGAAATCAAAAAAATAAAAAAAAAGAATGAAAACAAGAAAAGTAATAGCCTATTGCAAGCAGATCAAAAAGCTAAAGAAAAAGTAAATAAATATTTGTTAACTAACTAAACAAATGAAGCTGGTTTTGTTCAAGAAGGGAGGGGTATACTGCTCCTAAAAGTTGTGTATCTGTCTATATATACATATATATATATAACGGGCATGGTGGCGGGAGGCCGAAGGCGTGGGTATAAAACTGAGAAGAAAAAAACCCTTAGTGAAAAACAGCAACAACGGACGATTTAATCTTCGACGTTTCGGCCGGAGTCCGGCCTTCGTCAGGAAGCTATATATATATATATATATATATATATATATATATATATATATATAAACTTTTTTAAACGTTTTTTCTCAACAAACAAAAAAGACTCCACAGTTTTGTTTTTTATCGTGATTTGTTTTTCTATTTTGCTGAAAGGTGGATCCATGCGGTGGTCGCACTCAATAAGGGCTTGTAACAAACTGTTACTGTGTTCCGCGCACCGCACTACCGGAGCCTTTGAAGCATAACAGGGTATTTATGCTGGCCAAGGTTTTTATTTGTACATGACATATAAGAGCTCAACTACCCAGAACACAATTCTCGACTCGAAATTAGTTTCCGTTCTACCCGAAAACCGCCGATCGAGAACTGGCCGGTTTGGGTCACGCTCTTTTTCTCTTATCTGTTGTCAGGTGCCGTTTTCTAGGGTTTAGACACAGCCACCAAAAATGATCGAAGTCGGTGGTCATCGAAGGCACACACTCAATACAAGAAATGAACACAAAAATATGACACCCGTTTTTTGTGGCTGCTAAAATGCTGCAAGTATGTTGATTAAAAAAAAGAAGTTACACAGCCACATGATTTCCGGTATCTTTCTCTATATATGTATCTTCTTCCTTGCCAGTCCAGTCTCGGTTACGGCTTTAAGCAGTTGCGTTTTTTTTAATTTATTAAAAATATACGTGACACTGTAGCCAAACATTGATTGGGTAGTCTTATGACACTAAAATAAATCGCCAAGCAAAAAAAAAAAAAAAAAAAAATTGGGTGTTAGTGTTTTTTTAAGAATGCGCGAAACATTACACAAAATAGCCGATGTAGATGCTAAGCTGTTCCATAGTAACAAACAACGTCACTAATGCAATGCTAATTATTCAAACATGCTGTCAAAACAACGAAACATTAGGCGTATTTATTTGTAGTGCGGCTTAAGACAAACATAGACGCATCATTTAAAAATTGTGTGCTGTTCATGTGAATTGTTAAAATTGTTAGATTGCGTGACTGACGATGGTATAGTAATCCAGATTATAGTGTGCAGAATTCTATTGGTCGCTCGCCGTATACATTATAACACCTTGGCAGATTAAAGTGTCCGGATGTGTTAGCTGTTGTTTGTCGAGCACCCCGATTTAATATACTAGCTGTAAGTGGATTATTTGACTTTAGTATATTATTAATTAAATGCAAGAAATTTTATCTATATTTTTTTTCATATCGGGAAGATAAAACATGCGGAGTTCATCAAAAGGGGCACGGGATGGTTGGGATTAAGAAGAGTATGTTAATATTCTAGCAGCTCACTCTTCTCATTTAATTTATGGCAGAAGGTGATTATTATACCTAATCCCCAGGCTTCAATACAATACATTAAGTGACCATGAAATATGGAGAAATATATTAGTTTCATTGCGAGGGGTACTGAAACATCCCCAAGTTTTCAGTAAGGCAAAATAGGTTAATTTTTTACGGGTGTTTTCAATGTGCGATTCCTAATGCAGATGTGAATTTATTGTGTCGCCGAGATGATTAAATGAAAGGATTTATTTTTTGTTTGTGTAAGCGATGTGAATATTAAAGCTGTCGGTGTTATCATATTTTTAACCGGAACGAAAAACAACGTACTTAGTACTGTTTGTATTTAACGTTAATTTGCTATATATGAACCACTCCTGAAGAACTGCTAGTTCTTGATTAATAGTGGTCTTCAAGTTATGCAATAAATGGGCAGTGTGGATTAAAACAGTATCGTCAGCATACGTTATTCTATTTGAGTGCAAGGACATTTTTGGCAGGTCGTTAATATAGAGTGAGAAGATCTCCGTGGAATTCTTGTGGTTATTTTATTTTATTGTGGATTTATGATTTGAGAGGGAAACAAACTGTGAGCGAGATGACAAATAACTAGTAAGAAAGCCTAAAAACGAACCACCGAACCCATAGCGTTGTAACTTATTGAGAAGAATGGGATGATCGACCGTGTCAAATGCTTTTTTTTTAATATGAAGAAACAAACGGACGCTCATAATATTGTTTCGAGATTCAGTAATGTTTTGGGAGAGATATAATTGTACTTGCAGTTGATTCATAAGGACGAAATCTAGGTTGATGCGGAGTGATGATATCGTACTTGACTAAAAATGTGTTAAGGTGTCGTACAATTAGCATTTCAAAAATGTATTAAGCGTTCTTAAAACTAAAATTGGCCCATAGTTTACTGGTTCATCAACTTTGCCACACTGGTAGATTGGACAAACTTTCGCGATATTTAACGCGTCAGGGTATATTCACTTTGTTATTGAGTGGTTTAAAATATGCTCCGATAGGATCATTAGTCTGTCAATATTGCTTTTCAAGACCTTAACTGAGACGCCGTCATGGCCGGGGGATTTATTATCGGGCATGACGCTTTACTGTTTATTATTTCTGCAGCCGTAATTTCTTCCCAACTAAAAGCGTTTGGGAGAAAATTTGTAGTGAAACACTACGGTACGTATGTTGCTGCTAATCATGTCGTTAACAAGTTGGCTTCCAATTTTGATAAAGAAAGATATGAAAACTTCGACAGTATCGTTCGAGATTATATCTGGAGTGATTTGTTGATTTGATCCTGGTTTAATAGCTGAGTTAATTACCTTACACGTCGGTTTGGGTTCCCCGTGTATGCTAGAAATAAGATTAGAATAGTACACTCTTTTGTGTGTTCTCAATAGCGACACAAAAACATACGTTATTTTTGTACTGTGTTGAGTAATACGAGTAATATTTATTAATTTTCAGTATATGCTGTCACATGCTCTTTTTCTTGAAGTGTGTGTAGAATTCCACGAGTCATCCAAGAATAAATAGGGTCCGTGTAACGTTGTTTTGGAATCTCACTACCTGAATCGGCGATCACTCTTTCTAGTACTGTAATAAAATGATTATATATTTACAGGCGGGTTGCACAAGAGCTCAAACTTAACGGCCGATAGGGTTTGATTTAAAAGTTCGCAATTAATGCTTTGCGTCAATTGGGGTGTAGCACCACAATGAAATTGATCAGCGTTCCTGAAAAGAAATATGAATGCAGAAAAAGGATCGGCAATATTTGTTTCGTAAGCATCAGCTCCGTCGTGTGCTGTAAGCGACTGAATTTTTGCGAGGACCTAATTTTCTTAAAAATCCGAATCGCCTACAATTCGCGAAAAATAGGTCCCGCGACAATTTCGGTAAAATGTATACATATCGGAATCTATATTGAAATCGTTCCGCGTGGGGAAAATTATAACCCGCGAATTATTCCAAAACTTCAACCTTGAAATAAATCGCGAATTACTGACCACGCGAAAAATAACTCGTTTACGGTACTACGTGAATAATAAAAAAAAAAGATAAATTCGCGTCGATGACTCCGGTGTTATTATTGTTGGCTCTTTTATTACATTAGTAAAACATTTATAACTGCTTTAGAAGATAATCAGTGGGCACATGACCGACATAAATCGATATTGAAATCACAACATATAACATATTTTTTATTGTTGCGCGTAATAGACATAAGAGAGTCTTTGATTTTAATAAAGGAGTCATGAAACGACTTTTCTACTTCTTCCTCCTTAGCTTGAATCCTCAACTCAAATGCGAATTGTGAAATCACGTCCTCGTGACATTGTTCGGCACCGATGCGATGACCCCTAGCTTCCACCGTGCTTTTTATGCACACCATAGAACTGGTCATTCGCCAGTGACGATAAGTTCCGTCAGGGCACTCATTGGCCACGAACGCGAATCCGAATATTCGTCGACCGATTGATTGTTGACGAGCGTATACGTCCCAGTGACGCAGTTCTCGTGTCCAATGCGTGAACTGGGCTCGGCTGACGTCACGTTGGCAACACTGACGAGCTTTGGGAACCGCGGATGTATCATAGTGAAAAGGCGGAGAGCTTTCGAAGGAAAAAAGGCACAAAATAGTCCGCTATATTTTCAAATGTTCGTACCGAAAAGCGGGTTTTTGACTTTCTAGCCTCTTTCTTCTGGCCAACTAAACGATATGCGATTAGTAAAGTCCCAATTTAAAATTATTTATCTCATCCCATAAATCGTTTCATGGTCCCTTTAAGAAAAACAGGCACCGACGACTCCGGTGGTCTATATATTACACCTACAACAATTCCGCAATATACTTACAACAAAAAGAGCTTCAATTATATTAGTTGAGCACGTTACTTGGGGAAGCTCGTCGAATATTACTGACGTTTTTATTTACTACAAAGCCACACCACCTCCTCTGTGAATTGCACCTCTTGGCAATGAACCCATAACATACCCAGAAATATGCAATGACTCATCCTTCTTCAACCATGTTTCAGTAATACCTATTATATCATACGTAAATGAATGTTTGACAAGAAAGCAAGCAGTGCATCTCCATTTTTGGTAATACTTCTGACGTTACAGTGTAATGCAAACCAAGATGTTTTTTTTCTTCTTTTTTTTAAGTACCATGTATTTACTGCGGTTAGAGCCGCAGAAAAAACTACAAAGGTCCAGAAAGCCGCAGGGGGAAAAAAAGAGGGGGGGGGGGGGGGATACTTCTAAAAGGAAACGGCGTGGAGGGAACAGTCCTTTCCAAAGGGGGAAAGTATAATTATCGATTACAAATATTTAACACCAGGCAGCATAGCGTTTCTTCGACCGCTAAGCAAAAATGAATGCATGGTTCGCTAGCAAGCAAGCCACAGCACCTGACGACCGTTATGCGTGTACGGATCGATACTAATTTTAGAGCAATAAAGGAAATAGGGTCCCTGGGCACATATATGTGCCAACAAGCAGTCCAGCTGTATGTACGGAATACAGTACAAAGCTGCCAAAACTGCAAGCCTTTTTTAAAAATTAAATTCTAGAAGTTTTCTTTTGTCTTAGCTATTTGGCCATCCCTGAACTAGACGAACATTTCAAATACACGGCGAGTAGCGGGCATGTCGGGCCAGCTTGTTACGTCACATAATTGTGACAAAATCAACAAGAACGAGTAGTGAGCCATTTAGTCAACCGTTGCTCGAACCACCAACATTTCTTTTCACTGGAGGATAATGCTGGTCGTTTGCCGGCCTCAATGTCACCTCACCTCCGTAGCACCGAGCAAAATCCAGCCTATGCGCGACTCGCTTATCAATGGCTATATTCTAACGTACGTAAAAAAAAAAAAAAAAAAAAAAGAAACCTTCAGCCTTTTCACTCTGGTGAAGAAGGAAGATCAGCGGAGCTGTACAATGGAAAGTAATGGCCGGCCGCAAGTCGTCAAGCCAGAGTAAAAAGGCTGCTGCCATCTATGAGCGACGGCAGCAACCAGAAACGCGGCTTTCCGCCGTCGCTCATAGATGGCGGTAGGTGTCCAGATTTCGGTGTCTTCATTTCTTTGCGGGGGACATGCGATCCTAGGGAAACTAGACCTTAACAGCTCCGCTGTAAAATTCAGTACGAACGATTTGCCAAGTTTCCCCTCTCTACTGGAGACGTATTTAGGGGGAAAAAAGAAAAGAACGAATGAAAGAAGAGGTTTGCGCTACCGAAAACAGAGAGAAGCCTACGCGCGTCGGCAGGAAGCGGCAATGCCTCGCAAATTCACGCCTGTCAGCGGAGGTTATCGGACCATGGACGCCGCCACCGCGGTCGCCCATCCAAAGCAACCACACACGCCAGCAACCTCATTTTAGGAAATATTTTATTTCTTCGAATCTGACTCTTCCGATATTCAAATTGGGTTTCAAAGTACTCATTAAAGATGCATGTCGACGAACGCAAGATATCAGTGTAGAGGGGTCTGGAATTATCTCCTCGGCGCGCGTCGGAGCCTCTCGGGTAAAACAGGTTCCTTTTTATTTTTATATTCGAGTCGTTTTTTCTTTTCTTTGTTAATTTGGCCATCGACGCATCGTGACATATTCGCGTACGATTCTCGGCAAGAGTAATGCGCTGTCAGATCGGCGCTCCCGTGTTTTCTCGCAAGGTCGGCAGATAGTATGCTTGAGATGTTGAGAGTACACTCTGATTTTTCTAATGCTTTCGGAGTGTTCCGGGCAATCGGGGCATAAAGCGTTAACTAACTCCCTCTGACGACTATTCGGGAAATGAAACCAATATTAAGCGCGACCGTCAGTGCCCGGGCCGAGACCGATTTGGTAAATCCGGTGGTATACTAAGTGTACCCCTTTTTGGCATGGGAGCGCTGAGTGCGGTTCGAACGACGATGTTTCTTTCGCGGGGGGGTTAAGAGACGGACAGATTAGAGCTGACAGGATGAAGGAGTGGTTGCTCCGGTGGATAACAAGGTATACCCTTGTGTTTCGAGACGATAAAACCGACCCTTGCGATGTCGCGGAACTTAAGAGGGTAAGTTTACATTTGGAATCTGCACCTACCGATTGACATTCTGACATCATTTATTTATTTTAGTTTAAAGAAAAAAAGTGAATTATCGTTGCACACTTAGCCACCTACGTATCAGCAAAGTCCGATGTCATTTTGTGTGTGTGTTTTTCTTTTTTTTGTTTGCATATAAGTTCAATTAAGGTCAATGTACACCATTCCGGTTGCACCACTTTTTCTCCAGGAAGGATGCATGCGAACACACACACACATACACACTCACACACACACACACGAACACGCACACACACACACAACAAAAATCTGTTTAGTGATTTTTTTCATTCTCTTCAAACCCAAGAAAAACTGAAGGCGACCCACAGATGTGATGATTCTATGAACCACTATTGGCTATGAGATCGTTCGGTGGCGCCCTCTTATGGATCCTAACCTTCACGCCTCGGCCGAGATGATCTCTTGCTAACGACAAGTGTTCGGTGGTGCGTGTGTGTGAAAAGAAAAGTGAAAGCTTGCGGTCATCGCGTTTTTAAACAAATACCGTTTAGGTTTATATTTTGATATAGTGATCTCTCGTTTATATGGAAACTTCCGTTCCCGTGAAAAATCGTACATAATGAGAGTTGTTCATATTAACGAGACAAAAATACATGTATTTTCTCTATTTGTCCCCGAACGCGGTGTCCATATAGCAGGGTATCCATATTAACAAGGTCCATATTGACCGGCACATGACTGTACTACTCTTATTTCTGTCGATGAAGGCACAATTCATCCCACAAAAGACATCGTATTGAGCCACGGTGTAAGATATAGATGGGCTTGGACACCGCGCGCGTCGCTGCTGCCAGATAAAGTCCTCCCTTCGCCTTGGTTGCAACCGCCGCCACCAGATGACTCTCCCATGATCGGCTAAACAAAAGAGTTATTGCCAAAGAAAGCATTTATGAGAATTCTAGGGGAAGCTCATTGCTGTTTGAGGCAAGAACGGGTGTTCTGCGAACCAGAACATACAGAGTGAAGTACCAGGAAATTGATACAGTGTGCACTGCTTGTGGAGAGGAGGACGAGACGGCTGAGCACTTGATACTCTACTGTAAAGGGCTTCACCCTATGCCTACCGAAGACAACATAGATTTAATAAAGTCATTGGGTTTTAGAGACAGCGAAGGGAGAGTGGATTTCAAGACTGTAGAGATTACCAAGCAAAGATTAAGTGAATGGTGGCAGAAATCGAGAGAAAACTAGGTATTTTCTTAATCACTGATGGCAAGGGGGTTTCATAGCCTCACTTTCTTTGCACTGCGGAGTGAATATAGATTTCACATTTAAATATTCTAAGCTTAAATGGTAAAACAAAATGGCTAGGTGGCGTAAGCTACCGCCCGATCCAAAGGGCTCAGCCGTATTCATCCATCCATCCATCCAGTGGTTGCCTGTAGCGGGACAGGTTTCCCTTGCTCCTCAATGGGAAGCTTGATTGTTTTTAAAGTCGTTTTTTGGTTGGGCCACGTCACGTAGAACTTGACACTTGCGCGAAGCGCGTTGCTTAGACACTGATTCGTCATTGACCTTGGCTTCGCGTTTCAAATGCGGCTATAAGAGTTTTATGAACGCTTTGAAGCGGAGAAATCTCTGGAGCGATATTCAAGCCAGCGTCCGTCAAGGTCAGAGCAGACGCTACGAGCGGACAAAGCGCGGGCCAATGTGCCAAAGGACAGAGCGGTCGGAACGTTTTATAACTCTACAAAGGCCTTCTGGTCCTACTCTGGCCCGAGTATACTCGCACAGACCGCCTCTGATTCAGAAGCGCCTTGGTCGCGGTGAAATTGCGAGGATAAAAGGGGACTATCTCAGTCTTGCCTTCGCAAAGCTTGATGGCACAATTCTGGGATCGAAACCACTCAGTTGACGACAGCCGAGCGCGGTTCATGAATTGGACACGAGAACTGGGGTGAACACTCGACTTCGGCTCATAACAATCAATGTCTCGGCGGACACTCGGGCAGTGGCTCCTTGGGGTTCGGCTATTCTCTTCACCGCAGTGCACTGCAGTGATGAGAATAGCCGAACCCTAACAATGCCTGAGACTCAGCACGCGTTTTTTTTTTACTTGCCGGCCCCATTGCGAGGCTATAATTAACGTTGGCGGCATAGGATAGGCACCAGGCTACGAGGCCGCTTCTTCTGGCTCCGAGTTGAGGAGAGGAACGATGCTCATATCTTTCGGATTTATTTGCCCACTGCCATCGCTTGGAAGGAAAAACTAAGGCAATTTTATCCGGGTATTACCGTTGGGGAGTGACCCTGAGTAGTATTTAGCGAAAGTAAAATTATCAATCCATGGCCCTTCTAACATATTTGCTAAAAAAAAAAAAAAAAAAAAAAGCCTTGAAAGCTGCGTTTGTGCGGTTTGTGCAAACGAGTTTTACGGCCAGGGGGACGTAGTATAGGGGGCTAATTGACATGGTAAATCGAATAATTCGCTAAAATTTAATAATTCACTTTTGAATTAGTGAGAACAGACATGGTTCCGATTAGAAACGATATCAAAAAAAATTTCTGCAACAAAGTTGCGGAATTCTTGCGCAGTGGCGAACTGAAAGCGCAAAGTCACGGCACACTTAATGTGTTTGATTGGAGTAGAAGAGAAAAAAAACACACACTCACATAAAAAGGTAATAAGCGCGGTGACGTTGCATGTTCGACGCTGTTTCATTGGCTCGTCGGCTCCTACGTTCGCTCTCTTATGGAATGACTTGTACGTTCCACGATGTCAGTTGCTGCGCCATTGTGCAGTGGTTCCGACCTTCTAATAATCGCGAATTTCGAAAGGGGTCTATTAGCCGACTGCTCTTTACGTTTATCCCCCCACTACATCCCCCTGGCCGTATAACTCGCCCGTACAAAGCGCATCTGTGTGGCATTCGCGGATTTTTGAAAACAAATCTGTTAAGCTTCAAAAGAAAGACCTTGTATAGGGAGTATTCACTGGATGCCATATTTGTGGTTGCTGTTTAGAGCGCATGCTCAAAACGAGCTCTCATCAATAGGCTGCTAAGACCGGCACTCTTGAGGGTGCGGAATGCACGTTACAAGAGAACTGTGGAAGCTCGCCGTCAGCTCGCGCTCAACAGTCGCGCACACAGCTATGGCCGCCAGTGAATACTCACTATAACACGTGGGTGTTGAGCGCTAGGCTAGTCGCGGAAGGCCGACCACAGCAACGCTACGGGCCATTCCAATAATCGCGTCTGCACGCTGCCATCTTTCTCCACTGGGCTGTGAGACTTGTACTGAACATGCTCACTCTTTCTCTTCTGCGGAGTACCGGCCACCGCGCATGCGCGCGCGACCCGGTGACTCGGCATTTTTTGCCTGGGTAATAAGCGCTGGAAAGGGTTTATCGGTAGTGCGTATAGACCTTTTCTATGGCTTATCACCTGGGCGAAAATGCTGAGTCACTGAGCTTTTTGACGCATGCGGATCGTTTGATATACAGCACAACAGGGGCCCTAAACTCGTCAAGCGCAAAGTTGGAACTGAAGTTGACGGAGCGCGCCGATTGGACAATCACGACGATGACTTGGCGTTTTTCTCGTCGACGTCCAATCGGCGCGCTCCGCGAACTTTCGGCTACAACTTCGTGTCTGACGAGTTTAGGGGCCCTAAACTCGTGAAACACGAAGTTGGGGCCGAAGTTGAGAGAGCGCACCGATTGGCCTATCACGACGATGACTCGGCGTTTTTGTCGCCAACATCCAATCGGCGCGCTCCGCCAACTTTCGGCTCCAACTTTGTGTTTCACGAGTTTAGGGCCCTAGGGCTCCAGAGGTACAGCGCATGTTCAGAAGGCATTTCACAGTCCAGCAGACGAAGATAGCCGATTTTTCGGCCCGCGAAGATAAAGTACGAATCGCAGAAACTGAAACTCTGCGATGATAACAAGATAGAAAAAAAAAATAATAAAGTGGAACACGACGTTATTTGGATTGAAAGATGCGAGTGGAAAAACTAAAATGTCTTTATGAGCCAACGCCCTCCCAAGTCTAATAGTTGTCAAATAAAGAAATCATATTCTAAACGCCTGTATCTCTTTAATAATAATAATAATAAATAGTTTCAGAAACAAAGCAAACAGCATTGTCTTTCTCACTAACCATTTTTTTTTTTTGTAGTGCAGTTAATGCAACGGGCGCCCACAATACAATACTTTGGTACGATGATTAATAGGTTTAGGTGGACGTAGGCATAAAAACTTATATTTCTCTATCTCTCGTATCTTCTGATCTATGTAACGTCATGTCCTCAAACTTCCGCATTTTGTCGCCCCCTCTATGGCCTTACTTTCTCACGGAGTATCAGTTTTCTGCGATACGTAGTTGATTTTTTGCTGGCCAAGAAAGCCGCGTTCTAATTTTTTCTTTAGATTGGCCTTCGTAGATAAAAAAACAGGACAACAACAGTTTTGCACAAACACAATACCCTGCGTCAGTCTCGAAAGTAGTCAAAATACTTGTAATCAATTGCGTTTTGGATAAATTTTGCAATTAATCGGTCACATTTACTATAAAGTAATCCCAAACATAATCTAATTCGTTTTATAAGTACTTATATTTCTTGTAGCCCTTCCCCATTCTGATGACTTCCTTCGGTTGTTCGAGTTTCCTTAAAGAAATCCTCGATTCAAGTCTCTGAGAGGAGGACGGTTTACTAAGATCGGTGGATTAAAAAGATGAGGAATTTATAATTCGGTGATCCTCATCTACTAATCGACAGTACGAAGGAATCCCACCGTTTTCAAACTGGTAGAAAAAAAAAAAAAAAGTCGTTTAGAAAACCTGGAGCAATCAGAAAAGTGACGGTCAATTACTGTTCTCAAGTAATCGAGCAATTCAATATTGTTTAACCAAAGAGTTTGCAATTGTAACCATTTACGTTTTTCTTAGTAACGTGCACAATATTGGCTCGCATATGAAATGCTCACATTCTAAGGCGAAAAAAACTCCCAAACCATGCTCTAAAAAAACAAACAAAGCTCGTTTATTCAGAGCTATACCAGACAGTCGCGCGGCCCAAAACGTTCATGGATCTATATAGATTCCGCGAAAAAAAAAAAAAAAATCAGCGGAGGCGATCCGTCACGTGTTATCAGCGAGCTCTGTGATGCGTGGCAGCGAGGAGTGAGTCAGCGCGGATATCCACACTCGCAAAATTTGCGTTCGACACTCTTCCGGATGCGAGGAAGATAAATAAAATAATAAAAAAAATTACCTTCCGTCGGTCCGCAGAATACTAACGAACCCACTGGCAAAAAATGCGCGCGCCGACAGCGAGCCCTCCTCTTTTCCAAGTCCATTCCACTTCCTCCAGAGATAGGAGACTCCGCGATGATGAAAAACGTGCGCTTAAAATTGGACGAGGAGAGCAGACGCACATTAAGACGCCGCCGCCGCATTCCGCCGTAACAGTGACCTCGACGCGCGACGCGTTCTTCACCCAGCGGCTCATTCGATCCTTCAACGACGTCCGCAAAAGTGGGCCGGCGCGCGCAGGAATGTGACACCCTTCGAGCTTCCTGCGTCATATTTGCATATGCGTGGTCTTTGGAGCGCGCGCGCGCTCGCGTAAGAATTTCCGAGTCGAGAACGGAACGGCGTCGCGCGCCGCTCGACGCGCGACGCAGGTGTGACTTGAGTTCCGTCGTCGCGCGACGCCGGTACGCGCTAGTATTTTTGTAACGAACGGGGCGTCAACGAGCATTGTCGTCGTGAATGCACCTATTGCTAAATTACCCGAGCGTCAAGGAGAATGCGGATTGTCGTTCCATGCGCAACACGCGCACGGCTACCCCCGCATAATAAAAGATTCGAAGTAAATAACGAAAATAAAGCGTTGACGAACGCACGTGCAAGATGCCATTTGTTTTAGGCATTTGCTCTAGAAATTTTACTACTGCTGATGCCAGCACGTGCTGCGCGTGGAGCACCAATCCCTGCATTCTATTTGATGCTTGGGTGATTTAGCAATAGGCCTATTGTTGATCAACCGTTCGCAATACGGCTTAAAGCGAAACTATGGTAAACTTCATTTAATATGGAATTCCTACCCCCCCCCCCCCCCCCCCCCACCTCCCTAAAATATGAAACTGAACGCCCCGCGCCGCGTGACGTGCGAATTCACTGGTTTATACACACAATCACGTAATAATAGTAACAATGAATTTTAACAACACTTGATCACAAACGCACGTCAGGGTAAAGTGCAGAGTTAGACTACGTGTAATATTAATGTAATCGAACGAAAAAGTTGAAACTGGCTGTTACAATTAATCTTGCACGAACTTCATCATGCAGGAGGTAGGGAAGAACAAAAACACCTTTGGCGTAAAAAAAAAAAAAAAGTTATCTATGGGATGTTTGCTAGTGCGAGACGACGATTCAACATTTTACTCAGATTAATCGCCATCTTTTAATCGATTAATCGGTGTCGTTCATTCCAATGCATAATAGGTTCGAAAAGTCAAAATTAATGGTTTTGCCTTTGCTGAATATGTGATGAACGGCGCGTTGTACAATTTCCAACTTTCAATCAACGCCCACACTCCCAAATCATTACTTGAGCCACAGAAGCGAAGAGGTTCGTGGATATAGACGCTTTGCAGCAGCTGTACATGGACGCCGCCATAACTGACCTTCAGTTTTTGTTTCCTGTTATTTCGTTTCTTTCACTTCATCATTACCATAGCAGGCCAGGTTATTGCCACATTAGATTCAACTGTGTCCTTTTCTAAAGCATCGGCCTTTGTGGAGGATCGTCAACTACCGTTTCAGTTGCTCGGCATCTCGGTAAGACAAGAGAAGGTCAGCAATGGCGGCTGTAATTTGGCGCGTGTGTAAAGCGTCTATATTCTCCGGCAAAAACAAACTGCCTCGATTGTTCACAACAGGCTCTGCTGCACTAAACGGACGCTGGCACGGCTTCGAAGTGACTGCGACGCGTGAAACTTTCTCCGCTTGTTTGGAGATAAAAATCGCGCCCCTACAGTTTACTCTAAGAAAAAAAAAATATTTACCTAAGATGTACCTTCATACAGGTGTACTCGTCCACGCCTGCGTGGTGAAAGCGTCGATATTTCTTTTTCTTTTTTTTTTTTTCGTAAATCAATATTTCACCGGTTCAAAAAAAAGTAATTGTGATTAAAGCGTTAATCGAGTAATTGGTACGCCAATGGACTAAGTGCCCAGTTCTAATATTTGCACTAGATGTGTCCTTTTTCTTTTTTAGCGTGCCATTAGCAGCGGTCATACGGCGTTTTGAATATCTTCGGAGTCACTACAATTGGCCCGGTGCAATAAATTACTTCGGTAAATAATGTACGGTTTTACTCGGCGTCGCCACGAAACCGCCAGACCCAGAGCCAACGAACACCAACAATTAAGGGACAACTCGTCCCGTCCGAAGAAACAAAGAGGGGCCGACTTTCACGAATCCCGCCTCATCCCCTTGCGCCCGCCTCCTTCCGCTGGCTTACAGCGGTGCCACCCTCACTTCCTGTCCTTACACAAAAAACCCGTCGGAAGTCCGCACATTATATACGTCACAGAAAAATAAATAAATATAAACCCGCCGAGTGGCAGATCTCAACCCTGTCCCATCTCCGAAAACGTGGGTCAACCTAATGATACACAAAAATTAAAGGCAAACATAATGGTAAGAACAATGTACACTTTAGATGAAAACCCGCGCGCAAACATCCCACGCCCGCGCGCGTTTCCTTCATTTTTTATATTTTTTTCTGGTGCAGTTTCTTGGTGTGGCGACAAAGAAGAAGAAAAAAAAAAAGAACACGCGAGACGTATAATTTTGTTTCACCTAACGATGGACTACAACTTAAGCTACAAGCCATCCAAGCCAATCCAGCACCGCGAAATCTTATTCTCATTTTCGCTCTGTAGCCAATCAAATTACCGTATTAGTGACGAGGTTGCCTTGGCGGGAAGCGGGAAACGAGAACATTATGAGTCTCGGTTTTCGAGAGCTGTGGGTGACAATAGGAAGGTGTTTTTATATATTCCTAGCGTTGCTTCGTCCCTCCTTGTCGATGGTCACGTGACACCCACGAGGCGTTGGATTGGCCGGGACGATCTCGTAGCGTCCAGCCGCGGTGCATCGTATAGACGCGGCGGCGGCGGAGGATGGCGAGGGCGCCCGGTTGATCTCTGATTGGCCCGAACACTCCTCGTCGCTGCATGCAGGCTTCCCGAGTCGGTGAATAATTGTTGCCCCGCTCCGAGATGAAAGTCGTCCGGCCTACACTGCCGACCATGCGCGTGGGCTCACCTGACTGACGTCCGAGATAAAAAAAAAAGGAAAAACAAAACAAAAAAAAAAAAAGGCGGTCGGTCTGTTTTGCTGGTTATTTCCGACAAAGAAGAGTCGCTCTGTGGATCGTCTCCTTTCTTTCGAAATAAGTGGGCGCTTTACTAACTTTGATTTTTTTTTATTCTGGCGGCTTATAATAGGGAGTTTTAGAATAACGTACACAATTTTAGCGCACGCTAGCGCTAAATTTAGCGCTTGCATTAGCGCACGCGACGCAGGGGAGTTTTAGAATAGCGTTTCTCCGCCGCGACGCAAAAGCCTAAGCATCTCGCGCTTGCGACGCCACCAAGATAGTCAAATTTTTATTTCACACACGAAATGATGTAACTTTAAAAGAAAACGAGTTTTTTGGTCCAGAGTAGCATTTTAATTTGTTTAAACATGAGAACACGACGCGAGCGGTTGACCGGTCGTGTCCGCTTGCGTCGCCTCGGCAAGAGAGCTCTCGTGTACTGACCTTCGCACATCGTTCGTTCGCCGTGAAATGTTCGCGCGTCGCAAGCATCAAGTTGCCGGTGATCGCTACCAAACCGAGTACAATGTCGTCCCGTATTGAAAATTGCAGTCGCGAGGATGCCTCCGACGTCGGACTCACGACGCCGCCAAAGCAGCCGCCGACATAATCCTGGAAGCCGCCATTTTTTTAAACTGTGCTCGTCTTGGCTTTAGCCAACTTCCCATCACGAATCCTCCTTGGAGAAGCGCCAAGACTCTTTGCGTACGCACGCTATTTCCGAGAAATAGCGCGCGCTAAAATTGCGCACGCAAAGCGCAAAACCTGGTTTGCGTTCGGAGCATGCGCAGTGGCGACGACGCTATTCTTTGCGTACGCAAAGCTTTAGCGTGCGCTATTCTAAAACTCCCTAATGGCTATGTTTCATCTCGCTAGAGCTGTGCGTACATCTTTGATAAGTGTTTTTTTTTTTCTAATTAACGTGTTTTATGATAGCGAGAAGGGTCATAGAGGCTATGAGGTCAGTATTTTGTTTTATATGTTTTTCTTTTTCATTAAAAGCAAGAAGACTCTTTCTAAACTACAACTACCGAAACAAGCGAGATGTTTTCTTGATCGCGGTTGTCTGCGTCGTTCATCGCGTGACTCAACAAAATCACTCAGCTGTCAAGACACAGTTCTTTATCATCAGCATTATCATCGGTTTATCTTGGGTGCTTATGGACAATAAAATCGTCATTAATAGGCAAAAAAAAAATGACAAATTCCGAGGTCTTGATGCAGGCCCAATTATCTTGCTATACTTCGTCTCACCCTACGATGGACTAAAGACAGAGGCTACAGACTGCCACATCCAATCACAAGCCATTTAGAAATTGTGGGGTATTTCGCTTCATCGGTGCCCGCGTCTTGGATCAGTGATGGGGGTGGGGGGACAGTGGTTCGAATCGAATGGTACCGAATAACTCAAAAATTTTACATTGCAAAAAAAAGTCATGGCATACAGGCTATTTGCAGTGTCGTAACTATAAAATTGACGCAGCGCTTTTGGGTTGGGAGCATTATTTGTCCGCCCCTAGCCAATGCTGAGCATGCCATGGTTTAGCGTGGAACGTAATTGGACCTGGCGGCCCGTGGCTTTGGCCTTTAGTCCATCGTAGGATGAGACAAGGTATAGACAGTTCGCGCTGTACGCACTGCCCAGACATATGGGCGGTGTAAACAAAGTATTTTTCTCTCTCTTTTTTTTTGGCCCTGCTGCAAAACATCGTTTTTTTTTTTGTATTCTTTGATACGCACAATAGCTATTTAGTACGTTTATATCCAACAGCTATCAAGACGCTCGTAAAAGTTGGTGTCGCCAGCTCGACGTCAGTGGACAGAACGACGAAATGTAGTTTTTGGGGTGTTACATGCGGGACAAAGAGTGTACCCGTGTACACGCCCTATTTCTGAGAGTGTAGATGTTCCCGACTTGTTGGGCATTCCCTCTCCGTTGGACATTCTCTCTCGACTGATATTCCGTCACGCATGTCTCGTGAGTGAGTGGGTATCGTACGCGGAGCGACATATGTATACAGTCTCATTTCTCTGGCTACCTTATATACATCATACTTAAGACAGTGTGCATAGAAATTCGAACGCGAGTCATCGCGAAGATCCATGCTTCGAATGCCGCATGGCAACGAGTTCGAGGAGAAGACTTGGCACTCGGCATTCGAACCACGGATATTGCGATGACTCCTGTTTGCATACTGTCGTGTGTATGCTGTATAAGCAGTGTGACCCCGGGCTTAAGTTGGGGCTACTTAAAGTTGGGGTCACACTGAATCACGAGCTCACCAATGCTCGTGATTCAGTCCATGTAATGGCACACTTCCTGGTATAGGTGGCAGCATGGCCACTGGGGGGGGGGGGGGGGGGGGGGGGGGGGCGAGCGAGGCAGACGCATTTATTTCTGCGCGGAACCTCTCGTATCTTGCCGAGACGGAGTTTGGTGTTGGTCTCGCCACAGCGAATGGGTCCTGGAGAAGAGCCGGTACTGGATTCTGTGCAGCACGCTGCGCAACCTGAAGGAATTCAGGTTCCTACTCGAATTTTCTTTCGAAAGTTGGCAGTGTTTTGCTCGGCTTCTCGGCTAACCCTTTCATGCGCAAAACTTTAACTCGGTATACTAGAGACCTACAAACCCTCCTGACATGATTTTAAAGCGCACACCATAAAGAAACTCGGGTCTCGGAAAACAAGTTATCTCCTTTCGTAAACATATTTTCTGAATGGTGCTCGTGAGAAAGATTAGGCATTTGCGGTACTATATACTTCACGTTGAACGAATTAAAACAGTTACGACATGGGAGGCGGCCCAGGCGCACTAGGAATTTAGCGCGGTAGATAAAGGTCTAACCGAAGTTTTAGTATTTGCGGCGGGCTTTTTCTCGTAGTGAATCCAGTGGTGCACGCCATCATAGCTCACATCCACTGTTGGCTTTGGTTCAAAGGACGATTGACTTGTTTCAAAGATGAATTTCGATCCTCAACTGCTAAGCGCAGGTATTCTCGCCCTTGCGACAGGGGGTACTAAATTTAATGAGGGGCACGTGGCACGGGAGAAACTAATAATTTTCCAGTTGTTGCTTCTGGGCAACGCTAGGCATCAAAGGCTTCAGCGAAAAGTATAGAGAACAAATAAACTACTGGAAAATGAGTGTGATAACCAGAAAGTTCGGAAATTAGTCGTAATTAATTCATTATGTTTCATAAATTAGATGCATGCGCTTTTGGAAGACGTTTGTAAGCAAAGAACCGTTGGTTTCCTCACATAGAGCGGTTTGCATTTTTTTTTTTTAAGCTCGGCTCGTTTGAAGTGGGACACCCTGTATGTTTGTGTCGAAGCAGTGCATGAAACGAGCCGTTTTTTCCGAGTGGCCAAAATACCAGTTACATTTATTTTAAATTAGTCACAGAATTTCAAGAATCTCTCAGCTACACTTTATTTCAGTGGTATTTTTTCTCATCCGCCGTTTATTCACACAGAGAAGGCTCCCATCAGCAACATATCTACTCAACGTCAAACTGCAAATTTATTTTTACCATACTGTAACTTTATGGTCTAGCTTGTCACATTGCACATCATATTGTAATATTGTACGCATGCACGCACGGTTGTCGCATTGAATATTCGGTCTCACTTGACATTCTTGCCTGGTTGAATCTTCCGTCTCGTTCGATGTTCTTACTCGTTGAACATTCCGTCTTATCGCTTATTCGATTTCACAAAAAATCGCTTATTCCGGTGATTTTTTGTGAAACCCCTACTAACTATATTATCTGAATAACCTGTCTTTACCCTTTCCGGTAGCTATTAACTATCGCGAAATTCAGAATAGTTTTTTGTGAAATCGGCAAATGAAAATGATGCCGAAACCAACCTTCAAATATACCCGCACTTTTCAGTTCCGTGACGTCAGTGGCAGGCAGGCTTGCCAGTCGAGCAGGCAGTTTAATGAATAGGCCATGCCGTGCATTTGCTTTGTGATGTTAGGAGGGTGCTGACGCGAGCTTCCAAAGCATTCATTTGACGCCATGAAGCTGCTTAGAATCAGTTGAGTTCGAATTCTACAGTCCAAAGAGTGAACCCCTGCACTTCCACTGACGTCACTTTTTCGTTGTTGCCAGTAGAGACTTTGAGTTTGAAAAACACGGTGAGGACCAAAAACTGTAAATTCAATAACTTAAGAAAAGGTATTTTAACATAATATTTGAGATATTATTTTAGCTATAGGTTTGTTATTGTGTTTAGCAAATTTCCAGGCAAATCGTGGACCCTGACGAAAACGCCGGAGTACCCCTTTAATTGGACATTTCGTCTCGCTTGTCACGTGACCCATTGAATCTTTTGACTCGTCGGATCATCCGTCTTTTTTGAATATTGAGGCCGTAAGCGGATTTTCTGGGCCTCAAAAAATATAGCAACCTAACCCCTCCCTCTCGTGAAGAGGCGAAGAACGTCAAAGCAAATTACCATAGGCAGTACCGAAAGTTACCATACGCAATCGATTACAAATAAAATCACCATTTTCTTGAACCACCTGAGGCTGGGTGGAGAACTAGAAGAACCAAAAGTGGAAGGGACAAGAACGGAACGACAGAAGGCGTCGTCTCAAACCAGCACAGGTTGAAGGGGATCCTCTTGATGCTCCCCCATCGCTCGTAGTCGTTGTGACGCCGGAAATTCTCTCCCGGCATGAGAAACCACAGTCGCTCATTTGCGTTGCGGATGTCCCGAATTCTTTGGCTTGCTCCGTCCCTGTAAGTCTTGAAAATCTCCTTCTTGGGGGGACCTCAGAATTCCCGCTGTTGACGTGAATTTGAAGAGCCCAGGGTCAACGAACTTCTTTCGTAGGCACACGCCGAAAGAGGACACTTCGGTTTCCAATTCCGCCAGCCGACGTCCTAACTTGTCCAGGATGGCGACTGCTTCAAGAAGCAGTGATGTTGGCGACGACGACGTTGCTGATGTACAGGAAAATGGGACTGACCTGCTTCGGGTACGATTAATGACAAGAAAATGGGAAATCTACACCAGCTCGGCCTGCGCCATCACAGTCTTACCGCAAATAAAATCCGATGGCGCCAAGTGGTGCACGTAAAAATCCCAAGACTAGCAGGCACTGCTCTGGCTAAATTTCTCATCTACGGCGACGACACAGGACGTCCATTAGAAATGACTAACTACCCATTGTCTCAAGATACACACAACACTAATTGCCATTCCATTAGACTGTTTGCAATTTGGTGGCCCATGCAAACATACAAATAAAAGTGCCAGAAAAAAAGTGATCTATTTCTTTTTTTATGGTAACGACGTCGTTGTGTGTTATGACGAATCCACCTCGAACCCTTGACCTCTTTCAAGGGCACGCGTCCGCCCCATGCGCTCTTACATCCCCCGCGCGCGCTCGTGCCATCATCTCCAGTCATTCCGCCGAGTCATTAAAAAGACCCAGCGTGGTGGCACCGTCCCCGTTCTATTGTATCACTCCATTGGCGTATGCACTTGACCTCCCCCTGCAGCCTTCCCGTTTCTGCACCGTCTCATACAATTCTTAGTCGGCCCACACCCAAAGCCACAGTTCGCGAGACCGCTCGAACCCAGTGCGCGCGTCTCGCTAAATGAATAAGACGACGGGCAAATTTCGGGTACCCGGTGGGCGAAAAAAGATGGAAAGGAGGAAGGGGGTAGCGCTTCTAGAAGTCACGTGACAGACCGACACAAACACACATACACACCTCCAGCCACGCCGCCGCCGCGCGCGGGGTTCTATTACCGCTTGATGGTTATGTTACATCAACAGACCGAGGCTGCTTCCACTTCGGTACATAGACAAACACAACCGCGCCACACCCAACCTGCACCCCCTCATTGCTTCATTTTGTTGTACGTTTTCGCTCACGTACTTTTCTTTTTTTCAAGTTCGAGAGGGGGGGACCCCCGAATAAAAAAGTGCCGGGCACGCGCCTCAAGCGAGCCTGCCTGCGGAGGCGGCGAGCAGAAGAGCCTCTCATAATGCGAATCTGATGGCACGGAGATGGGGGGAGGGAGGAAGACAACGACTCACTGCCGTAGCTGCCGCCACCAGCAGCTTGCTCGCTTTGCACTAGTTTCGCGCGCGCGCGCGCCGCCAGCCGAAGCGAGCAAGAACAACGGACGGCACAAAAGCACCCCCGGCGAACGTTAAAAGACCCATGGCGTTCTTTCCCTTTCAGGGCGGAGGCCCCTTTAGCGGGCCACCGGGAGAGCAAGCACCACCGCGACCGCTCCGTCGGCGTTTCCGGGGGTGGGAGGTGTATACTGACTCAAGCTGACGGCTCAAGAAGCCGGCGCTCCGCCCTGAATGAGACGTCTAAATAGACGTCCCCGGGAAGGGGAGGAAGAGAAGGGAGCTCGCTGAGGAGCCCGAGAACCATTTGAGAGAAGACCGAGCGACCGACGACGACGCTTCTGCGTGCTCGTCTTGGCGGCGCGAGGGCCTCTTCGTTTCACCGTATAGACCTTGGCATACAGCGGAGGCTACGGCCCATTCCAACCAATGGGAGCAGCGGATACGAAGCACGTGACAGTCCTTACCGAAGGTCCAGGGGTGAGAACGTAACCCTTGCAGTTGGAGAAGAGGGGAAGGTGCACATTTCCTCTTAACCCTTTCTTGGGTCTCGATTTGCTCCATGCGTCCCTCAACTGAGCTGTCGATTTTATTTCTGCTTGTAGTCTCGTAAGAACAGCTGTTCAAGGCACGTGTAACCTTTTGTTTAGGGTACTCCTGTTTCCGGTTTGCTTCTTCGTTGTTCCAAAAAGGGCGAATCTACTTTGCTCAACTTCGAGCTTTATGGCAAACACTGATATCTATAAAAATAGCAACGTACCGATTTAGTAATAAACTAGATAAGATAGTATCAGTTCCGAATTTAAAATAAATGCCGGTTAATGCACCTGAAAAACAGCGATCCCAGGAAGCACGACCGGCCTGCCACTTTGCATCGTGCCGTCGTCTCAAAAAATACAAATCGATAAAAAAAAAATTCAATGTCAGAGACATGCGGACTCCACTCAAATTTGAGCTCGCAGATGAGTGTGTGTTTGATAAATAAATGCAGGCTGTTTCTTTTTCAGGTTAACATAATTGCTAAAAAAAAAACACTTTCATGCGGTTTCTGCAGGTGAGTTACACGGTCAGGGGGACATATTATATGGGGCTAATCGTAACGATCAGTCGGCTAATTAACTAAAATCTGTTAAATAACGTCTTAATTATTAAAAATAAACATGCGGTCATCATTAGAAACTTGCTGAGCGTCACCGAAAGCCACTAAATCAGTCAATATTAGAAAAACTTGGAAAACGTGGGAAGCACGGTGGAGTGCTAATGTTACCATTCGCGCAGCAGAGGCAAGGCTACCTGCGGGATAAAGCGAGCGCGCGGTTTTTCCGTCTTGCTGTTTCACGAGTGGCAAGTTAAGCGCACTAGTGCGCTTCTCACGAGCTCAAAGCCTTTCTAAAACTCACTGATTTACTGCTCCTCGATGACGCTCGGCAAGTTTCAAATTAAAAGCAAATGTCTATTTTCTCTCATTAAAAAAAGCTAATTCACAAATTCTAGTACATTATTCTACTTACTGCGACAATTAGCACCCTCTATTTCGTTCCCCTAGGCGCGTAACTCACTTCCAGAATCGACAGCGCTGCGCGCGCAACAAGCCAGACAAAGAGTGGAATCACGTGTTTTCCTCCGACGCGCTGATTGGCTCACTCAGACCATACAGCCTACGACGTTTGCCAGGTTACGTTGACAATGCGCGTACCTGTCGTCCTTTTCTGGGGGTCCCCGTCGTTCCGGCGCCATTAGGAGGGCATAAAAGGCCCGCGCAGCAACAAACACCGTCGGTGCGCGGTCCGCACGGCCTCTCCACGCTGCCCTTCCCTTTCTGCGTGTGCGCGTCTGGAAGCGTCTGCCGTCGCGAGCCGCGCTAATGGCTGCGGCGGGGGCGGGCGGTTCGGATGGACGGGCGTCGCGCTGCAGGAGAGCGCGGCGGCGGCGGCGACGCCAGAGGAGACGTCGTTTATGCGCGTTCGGTGGTCGACAAAAAGCGTTTGCGTCGCTTGGCGCCGCGTCGTTTCGTTCGATGGGAGGAGAGGGGTTTGGGGCACGCGTCGGCGACGTGGACGATCGGGATTGTTTAAAGCCAAGTCGTTATGAGCTCGACTCATAACCCGAGCTTGTAACGACGAAATTGCGTTTATAACAAAGTCGCGCTTATAACGAAATCGCGATCATAAAGGAGGTGCGCTTATAATAAAGTAGCTTTATAGCGAAGTCGCGCTTATAACGAAGTCGCGTTCATAACGAAGGTGTGCCTATCACGAAGTCGATCTTATCTGCTGGATTTTTTTAGTCGCTGGTTTGTTTTTAGTTCTTGATATCTCCCGTGCAAAAAAAAAAAAAAAAGAAAAGAAAAAAAAGTAGCGGCTATATGGCAGCTTTGAAGTTCCGCGTACTGATGTTTTGTCTTCGTTTACGGTTGACGATACTGAAGTTTTAGGGACCACAAATAAGCTTAAACCGAAAAAGACTACTGGTATTTGTGGCTTACCTAGTTTTATTATGAAATGTTGTCGTTATCTCCTTACCCATGTCTTGAAACACATTTTTAACCCCAATTGCTTAATTTAATGGATTTCTAGCGCAAGGGCAATTTCCTGACCTATGAAAAATCTCACTGACGTTTCCCACTTATTAAAGCTGGCGACTCCACTTTAGTTATTAATTACTGTCCTGTCTCATTTCTATGTGGATGTGCAAAAGTTTTCGAGAAAGTTGTGTGAGCGTTTATTTTTACCTAAAAACGAAGCTAACTAAATTTCAGCTCAGTCTTTTTATATTTTTTTTAAGTGAAACTTTGGTCGAAAACTAAACCAAAATGGACGATTGCTATTGCTTTAGCGTCACGAGACATGATCACAGCCGAAATTTTACGTCGAAATAAGGCCTGCTACTCCACTAAAATCGATTTTAAAGATGCGACCAGCTGCTTTTTAGCGGGCGGCAAGCGGGTTAGCTTTTAGTCAAGCAACACTGGCGCACCACCAGTGTGACGTCACGTCACGGCCGTACGGTTGATGATCAGTGTTGCCATCCCTCTAGCAGATAGTTTCGGTTTCGCCGTAGACGCCCGAAACCAAGTTCTGGGCCGTGATATTGATAAAACTACACACAATATCAAGAAAAAAAAAAGAAAAAAAAATAACAAGTATATTTTGTAATTCAGGGACACTGCCTTAGCTAAAAACAGTCGTAATCCGAAGTTTTAAAAATATATATATAAATATTGTCCGGAGTTGTTCTTGAGGGAAAGGTTAGTGAAACCAAATTTAGGCTTATTCTTGAATTATGCTGCACGTTTCAAGGAGTAGGCAAGTAGATGCTATTTACTTCGATATGTCTAAAGCCTTTCCTTCCATATAATCAAGAATTATTGTTGCATAAGCTTGCCCTGCCTGACCTCATTCGGTGTATATGTGTGTGGCTTAATTGTTATCTGAGCGATCGTCATACTTCTGCACATGTGTTTGGTAGCTGCTCTGATGAGTTTGTTGCAAGTTCCGCGGTGTGCCTCAAGGGTTCAGTTTTGGAACCGATTTAGTTCCTTTTATTCATAAACGATGTTGTTTGCTCTATTAAGGATGCAAGAATTCTTTCGTTTGCTGATAAGGTCAAGCTTCTTCTAAGTATTCAGTCGGTATCTGATTGTTCCCATCTTCAAGCCGATATTCATTATATTCAGATACGATGCTCGGAAACCTATTTGTCACTTAACCCTAAAAGACAAAACCTATCGCGCTATCTAAAAAAAAAAAAAAAAAAAAAACGCGTTGTCATTTTTTTTTTTTTTTTACACAATCGGTTGGGTTTTCACTTTAACGGTATCCCTAGTCAGGGGTCCTTGCGTGTTTGTCGATACCGTATACTTTCTTTTAATAGGGAGTTTTAAGGAACCGTTTTCGAGCGTCCGATGCAGTATACGATGGGCCCTCCGATACGAATTGCGCATGCGCTAACGCATATCACTCGCACATGCGCAGTTCGTGTCGGAAGGCCCGTCGTGTATCGTATCGGATATTTAACAAAGATCCCTTAAAACTCTTTAATAAACATGTCATTATAGCCGTAAATGCTGCGCTAAGGGTGAGAGTGATGGTGATGGTGATGGTGATGGTGATGGTGATGGTGATGGTGATGGTGATGGTGATGGTGATGGTAATGGTTATGGTGATGATGATGGTGAGAGTGGGTTATTTCGGCTCAGGAGAGCCGAAGAGTGTTAGGTATGATTTCACGATTATGTCGTCAAAGATTCTTCACCCCTTGGTTCCCTGCATTTTTATTTCTTTAGTTGGATCACGGTTAGGCTTAGTTTGGTTACTGGAATTTCTGGATTCTTTAAGTAGGCGACTACGATTGAAAAGATCCAGAAACAAATTATGAGAACTTTCTATGGTACGTATATTGAGAGATAGTATTTCTAACATAAGGAATCATTGCTTCACAGGTTTTCATTGCACAAGTTGTCCGCGAGGATATAGTGCAAAGATATTATAATTTTGAACAAGGTAGTTTGTGAAGACGTGAATTCGATGGATTTTGTCCAGTCTATTTCCATTTTCCGACCCATGTCAGCCGGAACAGATCAACTTTTTGCACAGCTTCAATATCATTTTTCTTTTACGTTCTCATTTGCTTGCAATAGGGCGTCACGTAACTGACGAAGGAAGCTGAAGGTAGAAAAAAAGTTCATTGTTACGATTTGCTCAGATGAGCACTACTATTTGCTCGGGTCCAACCTGATATAAATCTTTCTTGCTCGATGATCATTTGATGGCAGTATAAAAAGAAATGCACACAGTAAGCATCGAATGATTAACAAACGGCAAATAAAAATATTTTAATTTTTTTTTAAAGAAAATATTCGGTTTAAATCATTGTAGTTGTGTGTACGCGCCTGTCTGTGTTCTGTGTTACGTCCACTTTTGTCCTTCTCTCCTTCTGGGCTATTTTTCATCATGTTCACCATAGCAAAACTAGCCGATTACAATCAGGATTTCAAATTCAAATTCAAATTAAATTCTTTACTTATTTCTTTTCATTTGAAAAAAAAAAAGACAAAAAAAGGAAAAAAAAAAAAAAAAAAACTCTGTTGTTACTTGACGGTTCCCTGCCCCCTCGCAGCAGCAGCAGAGAGGACAGCCTCTACATATACGCATTATTTTATCAATAATACTTACGACACAAAAAATAAACAACAGGTGGTAAAGAGGAGAACGGTAATCGATTGGACCCAGGTTTTCAAGATTCACAAACTCCACAGCCACTCCCTCACAAACATTGAACGAACACTTTGCCGGGATTCACAAAACACTTCTATATACAAAAAAAGAAAAAAAAAATGTGGCATTGTGCATTTCAACATCTGATTACCAAAGATCGCTCTAGAGTTCGGCACTATATCCGTGTCTAAATCAATATTTAAATCATGACTGAAATCATCTTGATGTTTATTTTCTATCATGATTCTTCATAATATGCAGCTACCCGGATGGCTTTATGCTTCAAGACAATGCCAATCAGGGTGTACAAAGAAGATATTCGAAGTGCAATACTATTTATTATCGGTCGGTGTTGTTGAACTTGAAAGCATCCTTTTTTGAATGAAGTATGGCGCTTCTCCTCGAAGTATTGAACATACGGCAACATGGCGGAACCGCCAAGACCGCCAAAAATTCACTTTCATAACACACACTTAACTGGAAATAGCTCTAATGTGTATTAGAGGCCTGTCATTTTGAGTATTGCCTTTATTCGTGCACACGCCCTTGAGCACAGGCCATCGTGCAGGGATAAATTCGCCAGAAGAAAGTGTGATTTCGAAACGTGTCCATTATCATTTTGTTAGGCTCCTTGAGTTTGTTGACTGCTTCTGCTCTCACAATAGGAGAAAAGGGATTTCTGTCAAGGACGTTCGTGTCGCTCTTTTTATTTACTTCCTTTTTATTTCCTTTTATTGCTTCGATAAAATGCAACAGTGAATTTTTTTGAAACTAAAACTTAAAAGCCGCCACTTAGGGAAGCCCTTTCTCGAAAAGGAGCCAAGATATGCAATGCAGCCCTCTTTTCCGTCTGCTTTTCAACCCCTATGTAGTTAACAAAACTGAATTTGATCGAAATGAATCGGATATATCACGCACAAGATTGTCTTACTAACCTCTCGGTTGAAACGTTCTCGGCTGTTGATTGGACGCAGCAGCACAGCTTGCGGGCAGTCGAGCAGTGACACATTTTTGACCCGTTCACGAGCTCACAATCGGGCATTATTTTGCTGAGAACGCCTCACCAATACACGAAGAGCGAAATACATTTGATATGCTTATCCTTGGTACTCCTTGATCCGCCGGTTGATGTCAGCTTGCGCACGGAAGCAGAGAAACCTGAGATTTGCAGATGAAGCGCGGGTTGCAATGTCAGTGCCTTCTCCCGTGTGATAGCACGCAATTGCAATTTCAATCGGCGTTCGATCTCACTTTGTCGGGGCGCTCGGTTCGAAGTGGGGAATATACTTTTTTTTTTTCTTTCTGTGTGTTTTGTAGCAGACGAACGCAGTTCTCCTGCTACGAAACAGAGGAACTGCGGAACAGCAGACGAACTTCGAAACGGCAGACGAACTGCGAAACACACAGTTCGTCTGCTACATTAGCGGACGAACCGCGTTCTTCGTTCGCGTTAGCAGACAAACCGTCCTCAAACGCTGTCTTCACTCTCTCCGCGAGAGTCAAACGAGATCTCGCTCAAGTGATAACCGAAAATCGGAACCCTGGATCAGTCCGTGTCACTATACCCGAAATCCTGCATAATCGGCGGCGGGACGTACGGCGGCGAAAAACAAAACAATGAAAGAGTAGAGCGCGCGTGCGCCGGGCATCGACGCACGCCGACGCTCGTCCTAACGCGTTCGGAGGCTAATCGTCGCCGGCAGACGGAGTCACCGGTCGTCTGCCGCGGAAGCCCACATTAGCGCGATTGCGGGAATCGGCGGTGCCAGCTGCAAGCCGCGGGGCGACGAGCGGGCACGAACTCCAGCGCCGGGGGGGCAAATAGTCGAGCCATCGAGCGACGGGGCGTCGCGAAGTGACGTCAGGGACGCTCTCCCCGCACAGCGCGTTTGTTCGGTGCGGATCAATTACGAGCTGTTCCGATGTTTGGTGCATCGGCAGGGTGCAGTCTGCGAAGAGAATCGTCCGCGTTGTGTGCAGCGTTCTTTCACTGTTTACGAGGTGTATACTAGTTCAACGCCACCTAAACGAGGCCCCCGTCGCAATTACCCGCACTCCGACTATTAGTACACCCTACAACCTACACCCTACAAAAGTCACTGTCTTTGCTGCAGACATGATAAAACTGGCTGACGCATTAGGCATGTTTCGAGCGTGTTTGCTTGGACCATGTCCCCAGACAGTTTTTGTGCGACCAATGTGCCGTCAAACAAGGAAGCGACGCGTTTCAGACAGTGTCTGAAGACTGTCTTTTGTACGGAGCAGCGTGGCTTCATAGTTCAATGCGCGACGAAAGCAGACCGAAGGCGAACGCGTTCTGCCACATCGGCAAGCGAGGAAAGTGCGTGTCAAACCAACACCTCTTTGAATGACCGATGTCCGCACATCGTAAGTTCCACGTCGTCGCGGGGAGGGCGAGCGAAGACGCGCTGGGTCTCGTGTCCGATCAACGTGTATAGAAGGACACTCGGCACATCGAGGTCGGGCCCAAAGCCGAGTCGGCGCCGTTTTAGTATGACGCCATGTTCCCCGGAGGTAGAGGACGCACAGACATCCAGTATGTCGACTGCCAGAAAGTACGTTTGTAGAATGGTCTGTATATACACTCGAGGATAGAGTGACTCGGCGGTACTGCATTCAGCCCGATGCTTACGAAGAAGCGAAGACTACGAGCACAAAATTGCGGCATAGACGTTTGTTTTCGGAAAGGAGTCCCTGGATCCTAACGTTGCTGGATCCCTGCAGAATGGCGTTCCCCGTACACTGTCGCCATTCTGGTTCCTGGAACGAGCTCCTCGATCTTTCCATTCTTGGTGAGCCGGTCCGAACTCCCGGCGACAGGAATTGCTTTACGAAGACATTTCTTTGAATACCGAGATTTTGTTCTCCACTCACACCGGCGGAACGAGCGCTCATCTTTTGCACCGCCACCACATGGGGCGTCGGCGCTCGGCGGGATCGAAAAATTCTTTTCCTGTCTCGAAATACGCAGAAAACAACACTGTAATACCGCTGTTACACGGGCACACTTAACCGCGGTTAACTCAGCTTTAACTGCGGTTACGTGGCAGCACAGATGCCGCACTATACCCTCGGACAGCTATTTCAAAAGAAGTGAAGAGAGCGCGTGCACTGCTTTGATGGGTGCTCAAGATGCTCAAGCGCACGTTCGCCCGTAGCTCTGACTGCATCGCCGCAGAATGTTGTCGGCAAGTATTGTGCGCTAAAATTGTGGTTTAGCGTAACTGCAGTTAAGTGTGCCCGTGTAACAAGGGTATAAGACATCTCTGGAGATAAAGATGATTGATATGTTGATCGCATGCATAGCGCCAAAAACGAACGCTTTCGGTAAACGGTGATGCGCCAGGGCGATCTTGGCGCGACTGGCTCAGAACAACCCTTTCGAAGCTCCAAAGATTTGAATGGACCGAAATGGCGATGGGCTTTGGCGACTGAGGCCGATCAGTAAGTCACCTCGCGAGGTGTGCTCGACTGTATATTCATATATCTTTCTGTCCGGTTAGCAGGAAGGGAAGGCGCTAGTCTCCAGGGATCCAGGAGCGTTTCTTTCGTGTGCCCGTTTTCGAGCATGCGCTCGTTTGCTCGCATCGGGGTCCGACGCGCTAAGCTCGCACTGGAGGTGGGACAAAAGAAACTCCTTCCGACCGTTCTCATCCTTTCAGTGACTATTGTAGAGTTGTCTTCACGCAACTTTACCTTAACATGGAATGGAGCCAAGGCTGTAGTTTTTATGCTCGTTGCCTTTTTTTTTATCTTTTTTTTCTGTACAGCAGCGCTGTGGCTGCAGCAAGTACGCTCGTGCAGTGAGTACACCAATAGAATCTATTCGTTCGCGCTAAAGTATACCTTTGAGGCGGTTCTTGTAACTCGGAGTATGAACAGCAGCGCACATTTGTCTTCTTATTATACGTGACTCATACGGGCTATAACTGAGGAAAAGAACCCTCCCCCCCCCCCCCCCCTCAAAAAACAAAACAAAAAAACTTCTACTTTTTTTAATGCTTGGCAGCGCCGCCACTCTTCGATGTATACATCGTTTATTGATCGATCGCAGAATGTTGACACTGACAGTCGTCGCTAAACACGCGCTGTTTTCTAGACGCTCGCTAACGTTGATAAACAAGACCTCACAACACCTCGACTCCAACAACCAACCTTAAAAAAATTAAAAGAAAAAAACCCAGTCGAGTCGAGGTTTTCCTTTTCCCGACGAGTCCCCGAGCGATAGTGAGAGCCTTCGTATTTCTTATTTTCTTTAATTTACGTCTAAATAAGCCCAGTGCTGCCTACTGGCGGCGGCCGCCGGTGGCTGCTTGGGGCAGGAGCCAGGCACGCCGGCCGTTGCCCCTGGTAAGCAGCTCAGCGGCGGAACAAGCGGGCCGCGCTCGTCCTAATCCCGCAGTCGAAACACGTGCACGACGCGCCGCTCACGGGGAGCTCGGCCAATGGGGCGGAAAGCGGCCGCCGGCCCGCAACATCGCTTCGACGGTCCGCAAAACATAGCACGGAACGCCGACGATATCCTTCGCCGCTCTGCGTCCCGCCGAGGTCGGACTTACACGATTTGCCGAGAACTCACCATGACGTCTTTGGTAGGATTAGTTTATCATCATCGTCATCGTCGTCGTCGTTAGATGTTTATTGGACACTTGCCTCGTTGCCAAGGGTCAGCAGGGTAGGCAGGACGATCAAAGAACCGGGAAGTGTGGGTGATGTTGATTAAATGAACGCATCGGCCCCCGAAGGGTTTGGAGGGAGTCGGTGAGGCGATGCGTAAGCTACTTTCTTTTAGGCTTTTACGGTAGTGTTCCGATGAGACCGTTCCGTAAAGAAGCGCGGGCGCAAGTGTTCCTAAAGAGTAACTCCGGTCAAAAGTGACTCACATCGATTTATGGAGACTACGAGCACTGTCAAATTATTGAGCTTATGGAAAACCACGATCGACTCTAGAACTGATATTAAAAATGCTCCTCTCTGCGGCGGGCAGAGACGAGCGGGTTAGCTGTTTGTCAATCAATCTTGTGCCCACGATGTCATCGTTTTTGAGGAGGTTTCTCGTTCGTATACTGCCACATCTGTCGCCGTGTTTTTTTGTGCTCTGCGTTTTCAACCATCCCAGAGGACGATTTCTGCTTGTTTTGTTATGTTTTATCGGTCGTATTTTGTAAGTTTTCGTTGGCGATCGTGCACGCAGATTATTGACTCCCTGCTCGCTCAAGCGCGTCGCGGTGCCGATTCGGCATTCACTGGTGGCTGCCATTTATTTTAGTGAGCTCCTGCCCAGCGCGAGCTTACGATCAGCTTCCACAACGCTTCCCCAACGTGCATTGCACACCACCCAGATTGTGGTTCTTTTCAGAAGATAAATGGCGGCTCGTTCTGGGCTTGCGGTCATCGCGGCAAACTCGCTTTCTGGCCGGCAATTTTACGAATGGGTGTTGATATGTGCCACAGATGCCTGATGTCTGCGAAGCAAAGCAGTAAAACAGCCGTAACATCTTAGCTGACTGATCGGGACTGCTCTTGCGACTAGGCCAGTCATGCGTTTTGGGGTACCGCGATGCGAACTGTGTGTGGTATACGATGGCCATGCACCTGGTCACAAGGGTTGTCGTCATGCTCGAGCCGGCAGTCTTGGCTTCGACGTAGACCCCCGAAACAAAACTTTGAGATGGAATATCTACAAAACAACACAGAACATAAAAAAAAGAAACGTACTTTTTGTAGTTTAAGGCATAGCCTCCTCTATACTGACAAAGCCTGGCAGATCGTCACGTGACGCGGTCGCCGAAAGTGAAAAGGTAGAGCGGCAGACAAGGGCCACGTGGCTGGCGCCCCGCTGCGGCGCCCCGCTGCGGCGGGACGCCGAACACACTTGTCTCGAGCGATGGAATGTCCGCTCGTGCTTCTCGCGTTCCTCGGGCTACCGCTTCTTGTCTCGTCGGGTTTGAAAACCATGTCTCGGGTCCTCGCCGCTGCAAAAGCTGTGCGCTGAATACCTTGAGAAATGCTCTGTGCTACCAAATCGTCGCGCTCCAAATCTGCGACCGGGCACTCTATGCCTCCGTCGTCGAACTGCCAGGCTTTGTGAGTATAAAGGGGGCTATGGTTAATTCTATGCACGAGTGGGAACCACGTGAGGGCGCCACTGAAGCATCTCGTCGCAAAGTGCGTTACTTGTCACGTGAGAAACCCGTGGTGGATGTCGCGCTTCGCGTTCCTTGGACAAGCGTTGATAACCCTTGCGGTCTCAATACGCTGGATACGAACAACGACAGAGTTGTTTAACAAGAAAACGGTGTCTTGATGGCTCTGGTCAAACTTGAGATCTGCGCTGTTGTGCTCTTTTAGGGAATGCGCGGAGCAGATAGATTTTGAACAGCCGATATCACTCGGGACTGCACACTATATGTACTGTATAGACCGACGCGCTGTTTACAAACAAGCCCGCGTTTGCCCACAACAAGTGTGGGCACTGCGCATGCGCAGAAACCGAATTCGCTTGAAGTGAAGCGTCTGCGCATGCGCAGTGCCGTCGACAGCGCCACCGCAGCGGCGTGATGTCAGGGCCGCGTATTGGTCTATACTTCCGATCAGGCTATAAATGGTAGGGGGGAGGGAGCTCATAGTTGTTCTGCCTTCAGCGCCAATTTCTTACCCTCCATAAAACATTGAAACAGGGTGGACAATAAAAATTATTACAATTCAAATCTTAATTTAAATCGTGCCTTAAATATTAATTTAAATCAGACCGGTTTTACTATTCTATTTCAAACATTTCCCGCGTGAATTGTCCCAAAAATATACTTCTTATGCACCGTTTGTCTTCGTGTGGTGCTTTCTGTATTCATTTGTTTCGTGCTTAAGTGAAATGAACATCAAACAAGAAAGATGTTTAGCAGGTTTAACACGAAAGAAAAAAAAGCGTGTTCTTCTGAGCAAATTAGAAGGTTGAGCGTGTTCTCTGCCTTTGACTTCGTTCGATAGTTTTTCTCTGCAAGCTCACGACGTGCTTGACCTGTCGTGGTAGCCCGCAGCGGTACCTCGACACGCCTTAAAGGCCGGTTCAGACACTTGCGTTTGAGTGCGTTTGACTGCGTTGCATCAAGAACCGAAAGCGAGTCACCGGCACATCTGCGCTTCGTATAAAGCGTGGAATCCACTTCAAGGAATCATCTTGGCACGCGATATAAGCAGCAGGGATGTCCTGGTTTCTCGCTGCCGCAATGCAGTCAAACGCAGTCAAACGCAACTGCCTGAACCAGGCTTATTAAGGGGACTTTAAAAAACGCATGCCCTTCTCACGCAAACGATCCGCAGTGTTGCCCGTCAAAGGCCGACCTGCTGAACCGTCGTCTTCCCGGCAGAAAACCGGTTCCCGGCTTCCTTCTCCCCGTTCCCTCTCGACCTCTTCTCTCCTCCTCTCCCCCCACGAGAGAAGGAGGCGTACCCCGCTGAAAGGAGGCCCCTCCCTTTCTCGAATGAAAAGGAGGAAGACAGGGAGAGTTTCCTACTTTTTTAGCTGTTCCTTCGAGTTGTTCACCTGTTCTTCAACAGCACATGCTGTGGGTAAAGCAACTTTATGTTTGCCACAAACAGCAGCTTTGACTGTGTAAAAGATACTTGGCGAATTCTTACCGTCAATACATACATTTTTGGGAAACTCAAAAAGGAATAGAAAGCGTGTCCAAAATAAATATACACAATTACAACAACAAACAAAATTTACGCAAAGAAACAACAACGACGTAGCAGCGAACGCTTAACCTCCGACCAAATATAGCACAGAGTGGTCCGAACCAAGAGAAAATTTCAGAACAAACTGTTGTCTTATTGAAAAGTTATAATTTTCTAAAATAATGGCAAAAAATTAATGGAAAAATAAGGCCTGTTGTTGGGTAACTGGCGCCCATTCAGCTCCACGTATTCAAAAGCTCTCCGGCCGCCATTTTTCGTTCAAAATAAAAAAAAAAAAATCACTTATAACTTTTGAATAAAATGACAGTTAGTTCTGAAACTTTGGCCACTGTTTCAGACTGCTAGCTCAATATTTGGCGGAAAATGAGCCTTCGGCAATGCGTAAATTATTTTAACAACACTTTTTTTAATGTTTAATTATATGTATTTGTAAAACCAACTTGCTCATCCTAACTTGGATCTCACTGTGAACACGCTTAACCGCAATGCACACAGTTATGGCCGCCATCGCATACTCCTCATGCAAACACGACGACGAGGACGCAAAAAGACAACGTCAGATGCGGAAAAAAAAAATAAACGAAAGAAAAGTGCCAGAGTTCGTGATGAACTACGAGCGCGGGTCTCGGACCGTGATCGAAGTTTTCGGGGATGCGGCCGGCGGCGCTTCGCGGGCAAGGAGAGCCACACCCAAAAAACGTCCAACGACGCTATAATTTCAGTTAAATGGAGGGGGCCACCGATAAAGCGGGCCCAAAGAATTGAGCGTGCGCGCGTGGCGCTCTCGCGCCCGCGCGCGTGCACCGACTCTCGGCGCCGTCTTGTCGCGTGACCGCCGGCGCGGCGGTCTCTCGCCGTCGCCGCACGCCAAGGGGCCAGCGAGCCCTCACCCAGCCTTCCCGTCGCCTCCGTGGTCCTCGCCGCGAGCGGTCTGCCCGCGTTCGGGGGCTTCCCTTAGCGTTTCCTTCTTTCTTGTATTTGGCATCTTTTTGTGTAACCCTGATTAAAACGCCCCCTTTATGTAATGCCTCTAACGGGCCCCTAAGGTGAAATAAATGAATGTAATGGCGGCGTGCATTTATTTCCCTTTCCTACGTTTCCCATTTCGGCCGCCAGGCCAATCCAGTTTTCGCTGCACAATTGAACTGATAGTAACTCCGCGTTCCGATCGCCACCACGGCTTTCCCGCCGGGTGGCGTCGCGTCCCAACTCCAACGGAACGCGTTTCATCCATTTTTCTCGCTTTCACATTTCGGCCGCTAGGTCGCGCCAGGCTTCGCGGCATACTGAACACTGAGTAACTCCCCGCTTCTCTCCTTCACGTCTTTCTCGCTGGATGACGTTGCCTTCTCCAGTGGCGCGCGTTTATTCGCTCTCCTCCGTTTCACATGTCGGCCGCCAGGCCGCGCAAGGATTCGCTCCCCATATTGAGTGGCTCCCCTCAAGGGATATCGTACCTCACTTGTAGTTGCATAATATGCGTTTCTATATCTTTTTTTTTTTCGCCTTGTCCCATTAATGGTGCTTTGTAAAATGTTTTCCTTCGTGTGTTCTTTTTTATTTTTTGTTGTTAGCTCTCTCTCTCTTGTTCTTTTTTCGGTATAGAGTGTATCAGGAACCATTTTGAAGAGCAGCAATTTTTCCAAGTACAAGATTTAACATTTTGCTCGCTTCATACATACCCGCTAATTTTAACGAAACACGGTTCTACTCGATCCTACTAACAAGCCCGGAACCCTTCCGCGTGGCGGAGATGGACCCAGGCGGCATTCTCGTGTGCACGCGCTCTCAGGCAACGCAATTCACAAATATCTCGAGCACGCGTACGCTAGCACTAACGTCACGTGACCTCATACGAATACTGCACGCAAACATATCCATAAATGATGCGCACAAAACCACGCAAAACAAAAAATAGATAAAAAAGAAAAGAGCAATCAACAAAACCCCATGAAAAAAAAAATTCCCAACCAGAAAAAAAGGAGCCCACGCCGCAATAAACGCGAGCGTAAATAAATGGACACTCGATACGCATAACATAGCCCCCCCCCCGCCCCCTTTTCCACGCACACAAACAAACAGGCACAGACACGCACAAACTTCTTCCCCCGCCGCATACATACAAAGCGACGCACCAACGGCGCGCGCCTGTCTGCGTCGAAAGTCGAAACGCTCGCCGGCGCGTGCGCCCGCGCCCGGCAGGCCCTCTATGTACTACCAGACCGGCACATCGATGACTGCAGCAGCGCAGAGAGCACAAACTCCATCAGCGAAATTAAAGCGCACGCGGTCTCGCGGAGCAAGGAGACTCACTAAATGTTGTACGCGGCAGCAGCTGCTAAGCGCGCGGCGGCCGACGCGGCAGCGTCGGCGACGACACCAGCTGCTGCCAGAGGACGGGAGGATAGCGTCCGTCCCAGTCAGGCAGATCATCCTACCCTCCCTCCCCCACCTACGCCCTCCCCTCTCCCCACCTCTCCCCTACCCGCCGGGCTACACGTTGTACGCTTGTAGGCTGGGAAAAGCCAAACAGGGACGCTGGGGAGGAAGGCTGGCTTTCCGACTCCCTTCGGCGTGGACTCCCTCTTTCCCCATTCCCCTTTCTCGTTTGACTCTCGTTTGGTGGTACGGTCAATCGATGGGATACACTTTCGGATATATGGGAGGTGAGGTATGGGGGGGAGAGAGTATTTGGTTTTGTTTGTTTTGGGCCTCCGGTGTGGTCTTTCGCATGACGGGTGTTTACTATTAGCGACGAGATGTTTCGGTGGCGCCCTCGTTCGCTTACCTTTCGTGACGTCATTACCTCGTGAACAACAAGTTCGATGGTGTTTGTAATGGGTATGGTGGAAGCCTGAAATAATAGCGCTCTCAAAACAACACTGCCAACACCGTCAAACATGAAGTTCTTCCATTCCTCTTATTTCCGTCGATGAGACATCCTTTGCTGACGTCATAGTCAGCATTCGGCCAATTGTGGTGGGCCGACCACAGCGACGCTTTCGATCGCTCACGTCGCCAATAGCGAAGAGTGCGCTCAGTTGGATGTGGTTGCCGTGACGCAGCAAAAATTGGGATCTATAACAATGGGTGCACGTGCCAGCTATTGGTGAAAATGGGCACGCCATAAGAATACCAAATCTTGTAATTTTATGAAGCACCTCTCAAGATATATTTAAGTTATGGTTTTACGCTAGTCACTGTATATTAGTAATATAATTTTTGTATGTGTGCCTTAGTTAACTAAATACAAACGCGCGAACGAGCCGGCGTAAATTGAGCATGACATAAACCCCGAGTGAATGAAGAAAGAATAAACAATTAACACTGGGACAACACAATCACATCTGTCACAGCTTTTACTCACCCGAACCAACACGCTCTTCTCCCAAGTAAACCCCGGGGTTGCGTGTATAAAACGACACACACAATGAAAGGTATCTGATGTTGTCGACGCGCATACCGCACGGCTAAAATACCAAGTATATTGTGATTTCCTGGGACCGCCTAAATTACTTTCTTTGCCACACGAATTTTAACTTTTTGAAGATACATTTATCCTGTGAAGTACTCGTATCTTACAAAATTTCAACATAATTTGAATTGATGAGGAAACAGTTATCAGTCAAACTGCATAATGAAATGATTAAAGTTCAATAAATATTGCTTCGCCCTTTCTATAATCTTTTCATCATCTTCTTTTTCGTCTTTGTCTTTCCATAATTGCCCTATTTCAAGAATGTTCAACTTGAACACGCTTTGCTTTTTTTTTTTAGCTATTTCTTTTGAAGTAAAAACGCAAAACAGCCGCTTTGTTGCAGGAGGTTTATTTTGCCACTATACTCTACGGCTGTGCAGAAAAGCCTGCTATCTGAAACTACGGTTTGCGTATTTGTCAGAAGCTGTATGACTCGTCGGGAATTCATCGTGAAAATTTTAGCGGGCGTAAAATACATTTAAAAAGATCCGCGTAATATGTAAATATTGATTACACTTCATTGGCGCTCCAGAGTTTTTTGTAAATTTTTCCAGATTCCTGAAATAAATAGACCGATTCCCAGCAGCACTTGGTCGGTTTACACTTTAACGAAATTGGGCTGGAATGCTGGAGTGCAACGATGTACATTTAGAATGTCAAGGTGTAACAATATTGGGTTACAATGTTTCACATTTTACACAAGCTTACTGGCACTACTGTGAGCCATGTGTGCTCACACGTAGCGCCACTGAACATGAGGCATTTGTGTCGCGGTACAGAACTAGTTCTACTTCCTAGTAACGATAGAATCGTTACTAGGAAAGCAGGACTCGCTTTGTTGATCGGGACCTTTCGAAAAGCCCGTCTGGCCATTCTAACACTATCAGCAGCAACGGCCCTTAACTGAGTGCGTTTCACCAGTGCCCTTGCACAACGGCCGGCGCTCGAGTCGGTTGGAGGCAGTGTGAATCGGAACGTGCTCATTTACTTCCTCATAGCTCCGGTGAACTACATTATATCATCCGGGATATTCGCTACGCCCTAAGAATCGGGAATGACTATAGGCATTACTCGATTGGAACTGTCACAGCTTCAAATCGGAGCAAACGGCAAGTCGCCGACTCATCTCGTTAAAGTTTCATTCTCCGTGTTCGCGCTTTAACGGCACAAAGGGTTGTAGCTCTCAAGTTCAAGTTCATTATCCTCAAGGCATTCTCATGGAACGCACTATATGAGAGGGAGAAAAGATTTCGTAGCGACAATAACGACATACTTATTAGATTAAACGTTAATTACACGCACAGAGCGCGACAGTGTTAGCGCGAACAAGCGATTGGCGGTTTTCCCAGTTTTTCTCTTCGAAACCAAAGGATTTCATCCAAGATATTATTGCTACGGAAAGAGCTCTATTAGTTCTATAAAGTAAGCGATAATATTTCGTGCTCGCTAATATTATCTACAAGTAAAATACGAAAATGTCGCGATGTGTACATATAAACAATACTTGAACGTTCAAAGGAAAACTATACATACATATATACATATACATATATCGCGATGAGTACGACAGTTATCGCGATGTGTACATATAAACAATACTTGAACGTTCAAAGGAAAACTATACGCAGATATTGGCAGCACTCGTATTTGATGCTAATATAATGAGGCAAATATAGTCTACATTAATCAGTTTTGAGCAGCGCCCCTGGCGAGCAAAACAGGGTGTTCTTAGGTCGCGTTACAGCCGTGCCTCTCGCCTGCGTTGATGTTAATCTGTAGAATAAAACAAAAATAATGAAGAAAGTTCAAAACAAATTATACAGCGTTTTGATAGAACACCGAAACCCCAAGTAGAGCTCTTCTTGCGTTGCTTTCAAAGACTTCTTTAGTTCTTTCACGTTGCTGCGTTAACGTGCGGGAAAAGACGCTGGCAGACCCTGACAGACGTTGTGAGACATACATCATGAGACGCTGGAACGCCGCTGTACGTCAGCGACTCCGACTGGTCTGTTTTAGCGTCCCATTCCGCCCATGCACGCAAAGTGGCAAAAAAGGACGACAGAAAAGCCGAAGTGTCATGCCCTAGGATGTCGCCATCTCGACAGCTGGTCGTATGGGAGTTCCGGTCAAAAAGCACGAGCAAACCCGGCCGTCACAGTCGTACTCCTGACTGGCGAAGCTTCCGAGGTCTGTCGAGCTGGAGAGCTACCCGCAGCAGAACAGGCGCCTGTCGCATACATCACCGCTGTTGGGACGCCGCCAGGATCGCCGCCGGCGACAGTGCGACGCTTCTACGACGTCATCGGGCGAAAATCGAGGGACCCTCTTTGTTTTGGCCGCAGTAAACACGCCAGTCGTAGACGCGTTCCAGGCATCATAATCAGAATTCAATGGTCGAGGTTTGCCCATTTTATTGCAGAAGCTCTAGCGCCTTTTTCGTGATCGCGCCTTGCGGATGCTACAGAGCTTCCTGGCCGAGGAGAACACGCATATTCGAAACTAAAGGTTGCCAGGGGCACAAACAATAAGGATATCGAATTAACACTTGAAGGGACTTCATGGAGTACTCCGGTGTTTTCTCCTTAGTCCTTCATTTGCCTGAAAATTTGCTAAACACACCAACAAACATCACCGCTGAAATAGTAGCCAGAAATATGTGGACAAAATATTTTTTTTGCGAACTTATTGAATTTACAATTTTGGTCCTCACCGTGTTTTTTAAAGTGAGAAGCTCTACTGGCAAATATGAAAAATAATCGCTAGGGGAAGCAGGGGTTCACTCTTTGGGCTCTATAGCCTTTGTTCCCAACTGATGACAAACAGTTTCATGGTGTCAAATGAATGCTTCGGAAGGTCGCTCCAGCTCCTGCGCAGCTGCACGAAACAAATGTTCGGCATAGTTTATTTTTAGACTGCCCGCTCGAACCCCAAGTTTGCCTTCCCGTGACGTCACGGCATAGAAAAGCGCGGGTATATTTTAATCTTGGGTTCGGCGTCATTATTATTTGCCGATTTCACAATAACTTTTCTAAATTTTGTGACACTAAATAGCTTACCGGAAAGAGTAAAGGACATCGATTTTGAAAATATATAGTGCGTTTGGATAGCTCATAAAATTGCCGGAGTACCCCTTTAACCAAGCGAAGCCGAGAAGGAAAAAAGGCAGTAAAGAGAGTACACGATACATTGCCTCGGTGGCGACACAACGCAAGTCCGTTGTCTCCTGCCGTGACCGCGGGCACGCGACGCAAAAAAGAAAACCCGAAAAATTAAAGAAGAACGCTCGCGACCACCACGTGCCCGCGACGCCGAAGAAAGCTCAAAGCATCGAGGCAAGCTTGACGCAGCCAGCGCGACCAACATCGCCGCACCACCGAAGCAACCGCGAGAGCCGCCGCCACCATCCCATCTCCAACTCAGCCCGCGACGTGCACGTGCGCGACGCCACTGCCACAACAAATTAAAAAAAAAAAGAAACCTAAAAAGAAAAAAAAAAGAAACTGGTTTGCAGGAAGCATGCACCGCGGGGAGTCCCCCCCCCCGTATATACCTTGAGCAAAAAAAAACAAAAGAACCTCTCCCTGACCGTAACAAAACATAAATAAATAACTGGTGCGGCAGCGGCGGCGGCTGCGGCGGTGGTGGCGTAGGTGAGGGATGGAAGAGCCTTTAACGTCGTCCCAAAACCTGCTCCCTTCGGGTCCGTTCGCACTGTGCGCGCACACAGTATTCCCATTCTACTCCGTTTCGTCTCGGCAAGGAGTGCCGAACACAGCAAGGGCCATCCTGTAGCCGATCCAGCGTAACCAAACGCAACACGTGACCACAAACCACCCGGTCGTCGCCCCCGCTCGCCTAAAGATCACGTGACACGAACACGGCTAAGGATTGGCTCCGACGGGTCGTACAGTGCACCCCGCGGTCCATCGCAAGGTGGAACAAAGTTCGCACGCCGAGCAGGCTTTAACGCACGCACGAACGAAGTCCACGTTCGTCGTCGTCGTCGGCGGCGGCTCGCGGAGCGGGAACAGCAGCGGCGAGGGTAGCCGCGGCCGCACCTTTTCGGCGAGACCCTCGAAGAACACGGGAGGAGCGGAGAGGACCCTTGCCGGCGAAGAAGCCGCGCGTGGGCGTCGGGCAGATTAGCCGCGCTCCGTCGGCTTTACGGCGCGGCCGGAGTGCTGGAAAAGAAGCACTGGCGGCGTGTGCCGCGCGGAGCCGGTGTTGCCCGCCGCCGCCGCCGCCGCCGCCGCAATGAGCGCGGACGCTAATTGAAATATGCAAATGGCGGGACGGAATCGGTTTAGGCCGACGCCATTTGAGTCCCGCTGCTGGGTGCGGTCGTGGAGGGGATCTAACGAAGGCACCCGGCGCGAGTTATGGGCCGCTTTCGTGTGACGGTTGCCACGTTGAAATATGACGTAGTTGGGTTGGCTGATTACATTGAAGTAAATAGTTTAAGCGTAACTATAATTTTAAAAAAGTGTAGTCAATAGAAAAGTATAGCTATCTGCACGAAACCCGTGGACTCTAGCGCCTTCAAATTGGCAGATAAAGTGATTTGCTATTTTTACCCAACTCAGCTACGTCGGAATAAAAGGGTTGGCGTTTGAATATGAGACCGACTGATAAAGCTAATGTATATAATAATCTAGAGGGAAAGATCCCGTGAATTCTGGCAGCTTCGGAAAGGCGGTGGCATAAACGCGTACATCAGTGGTCCTGACGGAATCATATCGCTGGCGACGCTTTGATGTACACAAAGCTGTTATTATATACATTATACATTATATACACAAACTGTTATTCTTTTCTTTTCTTGTAGCTGTGTACTGCACAAAATCACGGGCGTCGCATAAATCAATAAGGTTCACGAGCACTCGAACAACCTCTACTCGTCGCGGCTAAACGAACGCGCCCATGGGCGTACCAACCGGGGAAAAGGGGGGGGGGGGGGGGGGGGGGGGGGGGGTGGGCAGTGGAGCCGAAGGCAGCTCTCGTTTCCTCCTCTCCCTCGGTTTCGGCCTGCACAGGGAAGTCGCGAGCCTGCCGAAGATCGAGTTCGACCACGTTCGACTTCTCGCCAAGTTTTAACGGAATAAAGTTAGACAAAACGTTCGACTGAAGTACGGCTAAAATACTCGCGCGTGGAATTCCTCCTTGCCGTTCTCGCTCTGTCAGTTACTATAAAATATGATTTCAATATAAATGAATGCTCATACGCTCATCCAACGTACAAAAGACGGCGTCGTTCGCTTGAAGCGGAATGACAGAAACTGTCCACGGAAACGCCGGAAGCATCTTCGACGCATGTTTCCTTCGTA